>NC_139602.1:10995551-11053051 GCF_946808225.1 Silurus aristotelis
CACTACACCACACTATACCGCAGTATACCTTAGTATACCACACTACACCACACTACACTAAACTATACCACACTACACTAAACTATACCACACTACACCACACTATACCACACTACACCACACTATACCACACTACACCACACTACACCGCACTACACCACACTACACCGCACTACACCACACTACACCACACTATACCACACTACACTACACTATACCACACTACACTATACCACACTATACCACACTACACCACATTATACCACACTATACCACACTATACCACACTATACCACACTACACCACACTACACTAAACTATACCACACTACACTACACCACATTACACCACACTACACCACACTACACCACACTACACCACACTATACCGCACTACACCACACAATACCACACTATACCGCACTACACCGCACTACACCACACTACACCACACTACACCGCACTACACCACACTACACCACACTATACCGCACTACAACACACTATACCACACTATACACCACTACACCACACTATACCGCACTACACCACACTATACCGCAGTATACCTTAGTATACCACACTACACCACACTACACTACACTAAACTATACCACACTACACTACACTACACTATACCACACTACACCACACTATACCACACTACACCACACTATACCGCAGTATACCTTAGTATACCACACTACACCACACTACACTACACTAAACTATACCACACTACACTACACTACACTATACCACACTACACCACACTATACCACACTACACCACACTATACCAAACTACACCACATTACACCGCACTACACCGCACTACACCACACTACACCACACTATACCACACTACACTACACTATACCACACTATACCACACTATACCACACTACACCACATTATACCACATTATACCACACTATAACACACTATACCACACTACACCACACTATACCACACTATACCACACTACACCACACTACACCACACTATACCACACTACAACACAATATACCACACTACAACACACTATACCACACTACACCACACAACACACTACACCACTCTATACCGCACTACAACACACTATACCACACTACACCACACTATACAGTACCACACTACACCACACTATAACACACTATAACAGTACAACACTACACCCGCCACAACACACTATACCACACTACAAAATACTATACCACACTACAACACACTACAACACAATATACCACACTACAACACAATATACAGTACCACACTACAACACACTACACCACACTATAACACACTATAACAGTACAACACACTACAACTCACTATAACGCATAATAACAGTAAAACACACTACACCCCGCTACAACACACTATACCACACTACACCACACTACAACACAATATACAGTACCCCACTACAACACACTACACCACACTATAACACACTATAACAGTACAACACACTACACCCAGCTACAACACACTATACCACACTACACCACACTAGAACACACTATAACAGTACAACACTATACACCACACTATAACACACTATAACAGTACAACACAACACACCACACTATAACACACTATAACAGTACAACACAATACACCACACTATGACACCCTATACCACACTACAACACACTATACCACACTGCACCACACTAGAACACACTATAACAGTACAACACTATACACCACACTATAACACACTATAACAGTACAACACAACACACCACACTATAACACACTATAACAGTACAACACAATACACCACACTATGACACCCTATACCACACTACAACACACTATACCACACTGCACCACACTAGAACACACTATAACAGTACAACACACTACACCACACTTTAACACACTATAACAGTACAACACAATATACCACACTACACCACACTACAACACACTATACCACACTAGAACACACTATACCACACCACACTACATTACACCACACTACAACACACTAGAACACACTATACTCCACTATACAGTACCACACTACAACACACTACAAAACTCGATACCACACTAAAACACACCAAACTACACTACACTAAATTAAAACTGTATTTGTAACATACACATTCATTCAGAATCGACATATTGTGAAATGCTTTTTACGACTGTCCAACTTGTAAACATGAAAGAAACACAATATGAAGATAAAAAATAAAGAGTAAAGTAACGTATTTGATATAAATGTATATGTGTGTATATATATATATATATATATATATATATATATATATATATATATATATATATACACACACACACACACACACACACACACACACACACACACACACTCGCACTAGCAAAAAAGTATATATGTATATACATGAATTAACAGAAGGGATGGATGGATATGTATGAGAGAAGTACGATTAAAGACTCAGTGTGATGTAATTGTCATTAAAGTGTCCATGTGCAAGACTACACACTACACTAGACTACTCTAATACACACCACACCACACTAAACAACACCTTACAAAGCTACACTACACTACACTTTTTCACACTACACTACAATACTCTACACTACACTACACCACACTACTCTATACTACACTACACACTACAAACTACACTACACTACACTACACTACACTTGCACCTTAAATTCCTTAAAGCTGCTTTGAGACAATGTCTATGGTAAAAAGCGCTATAGAAATAAACTTGACTTGACTAAAACATTCTACACTACACTACACTACACTACACTACACCACACCACAATACTCTATACTACACTACACTATACCACAATACACACTACACTACACTACACACTACACTACACACTACACTACACCACAATACTCTATACTACACTACACTATACCACAATACACACTACACTACACTACACACTACACTACACCACACCACAATACTCTATACTACACTACACTACACTATACTTCACTACACTACACTCCATTGCTGTATAACACGCCTAACACTACACTACACAATACTACACTACACTACACCATAACACAATACACACTACACTACACTACACTACACACTACACTACACTACACCACACCACAATACTCTATACTACACTACACTATACCAAAATACACACTACACTACACTACACTACACTACACTACACTACACTACACTACACTACACACTACACCACAATACTCTATACTACTCTACACTATACTTCACTACACTACACTACACTACACTACACACTACACTACACTACACTACACTACACCACACCACAATACTCTATACTACACTACACTATACCAAAATACACACTACACTACACTACACCACACCACAATACTCTATACTACACTACACTATACCACAATACACACTACACTACACTACACTACACCACACCACAATACTCTATACTACACTACACTACACTATACTTCACTACACTACACTCCATTGCTGTATAACACGCTACACTACACTACACAATACTACACTACACTACACCATAACACAATACACACTACACTACACTACACTACACACTACACTACACTACACCACACCACAATACTCTATACTACACTACACTATACCAAAATACACACTACACTACACTACACTACACTACACTACACTACACTACACTACACTACACTACACTAAACTACACTACACTACACCACACCACACCACAATACTCTATACTACTCTACACTATACTTCACTACACTACACTACACTACACACTACACTACACTACACTACACTACACCACACCACAATACTCTATACTACACTACACTACACTATACCAAAATACACACTACACTACACTACACTACACTACACTACACTACACTACACTTCACTACACTACACACTACACTACACTACACTACACTTCACTACACTACACACTACACTACACCACACCACACCACAATACTCTATACTACTCTACACTATACTTCACTACACTACACTACACTACACACTACACTACACTACACTACACCACACCACAATACTCTATACTACACTACACTATACCAAAATGCACACTACACTACACTACACTACACTACACTACACTACACTACACTACACTTCACTACACACTACACTACACCACACCACACCACAATACTCTATACTACACTACACTATACCAAAATACACACTACACTACACTACACTACACTACACTACACTACACTACACTACACTACACTACACACTACACTACACCACACCACACCACAATACTCTATACTACTCTACACTATACTTCACTACACTACACTCCATTGCTGTATAACACGCTACACTACACTACACAATACTACACTACACTACACCATAACACAATACACACTACACTACACACTACACTACACTACACTACACTACACCACACCACAATACTCTATACTACACTACACTATACCAAAATACACACTACACTACACTACACTACACTACACTACACTACACTACACTACACTACACTACACTACACACTACACTACACCACACCACACCACAATACTCTATACTACTCTACACTATACTTCACTACACTACACTCCATTGCTGTATAACACGCTACACTACACTACACAATACTACACTACACTACACCACACCACACCACAATACTCTATACTACACTACACACTACACTACACTACACTATTTATTATGCTTCGTAATGTGTTTTTATTCCTCTTATACGTTAATTATCTGTTAACAATTTCCTATTAAAGAACATCATGCTTTTTATCCGTTTGATGTTCTGGGACGTCTACAGATCAGGTTAACTCCTGCTCTCGCTTACTTTACAGCAGCTATAAACATATTCTGTATAAAAAAAACCCACAGCTAGTGATCCTAATTTCCCATGTCAAAAACTAGACCGATGCTGGAAACTGAGTGAATATTTCTTTACAGAAACCATGAGCACAGCACCGTATCAAAATTCAATTTATAATTTATTAAGCACTTTTGTTTGTAGCCATAGAATATCCAGAGCCCCAGTGACTGATTAGATCATTACACATTTGAATACAATTGTTTGTTTATGTGAACCTGTAGTTTAGATCTGATTTGAAGCAGCACTGTAAGAAAAAGTTCATGGATTCATGTATTGCATTAAAGAGCGTGATGAAGTTTTAAAGAAAGCTCGAAAGCTGTATTAGATAAGGTTACTCAATTAATAGCCTCAAAGCATTCCTGGAAATCTTTTAGGTAAACATACAGTATTAAAGAGCATGAGCACAGATGTCTTTAGAAACAGAAAGGCTTATGCAATTTATTCGCATGTATTTGTTTTAAAAAAAAAAACCTTATATGGCTTGTCAGAATCTAAGAATTTATTTCCAGGTCTCTGTCCAGGTCTTTGTTCAGGTTTTCATGCTACACTGTTTTGAATTTTTATCTCCTGACAGGGTTTACATTGGCTAGACAGTAAATCATTTAGCAAACCTGTTATTTCTTTTTATAAATAAATACTCTCAAGTTGTAACCTGCTGTGCCAAATGGAAAGTTTTCAGTCTAAACACTTATCACGGGCAGCCCTTGGAACCTGGAATCGGGCAGCACTGGCTTAAAGAATAATATTAGCATTAGGTTTGATTCGGAGTAGTGCAGTGTAAACATTGTTGATAATGAAGCTGTGCTGAAATTCACAGGAAAAAAAAAACACTCGTTTTTTTCTTAGAGACTCGTACACGTGACAGCTATGAGAGCGATCATTCAGATGATTCCTTAAAATGATTTTATTGTTTGGCTACACAAGCCCTGTAAAAGCTAGCGTTTGTCATATCACAGCTGGTGATGCTGGGGAACATTGCTTAATCTTTCTTTTCTGAAAGACCTTGAGAAGGTCCACTGCACAAGGCAACTCAGCTTCAATTAGTGTCAGAAAAGCCGCGTTACTGCAAAAAAAAAAAAAGACAGGCAGTGATACCCCTGGGTTGAGCAATCTTACATAAAACCTAAAAGATCAAGCTACACTTCTGGCTTTAGGTGTGTAACGTTTACAAGGTTTTATTCTAAGAATTTCTTAGAATACAGTACAGTTCACAAAGATCTCAAATAACAGGAAATGAAAAGGATACATCACCTGGTCCTTTCAAACTGTAGTTTTATTTCTGAATAAATGTTGAATTCTCTTTGGTGGCCTGCTGGAGATTCCTCTAAAAATTTATTTTTCTTCCCTCTATGGCTGTGTTTAAGGTACATGACACAGCAGCTTGGTGGCTCACGGCTTCAGTGAGTGTTTCCTGGCTTGAATGCGACTCGATTGCAGCTGGAGCATGTCCATTGCAGGCTTGACTGTCCAGGAGATTTGTTTACCCCCACAAAGCCTCTTCCTGCATAGCAGTCAATGCCATAGCATGTCCAGAGCCAAGCCCTCCTGGAAATGCGACCATAATCTTGACAAGTGAGTGTTACAATTGGCCGTCAACATGTTATTGTAAGGTAAACCTTGAAGATGTATTAGGTTTGTTTGGATCTGTACTTTCTCTGATAACCTCTGAAAAAAAAATTGTTGTTTGAAACAACTGTGCAAAAAAAGTGAAAAGTTTTTTCACCTTTGTGCAGCTTCTACTTCAGTGTTGAGTCCTCTGTAAATTGCAATGTCCAATCAAGGCAACAGGTGCCATCTTACTTAACAGGAGACAGTAAGTAAAATTCAGTTATTAAAACATATAATATTATGTTTTCTGTGTCCTTACTCACTGTCTTCTTTCTTCCTCGTACAGAACACAGAGTCCATTCCTATACGCTGCTGAGTCCCGGTGCCCAACCGCTGACTACCAAAAAGTCCCGACCCACTCACCTTTGCATCCCCTCTTCATTTGTTTCACACACCCCCAGCCCCAATGAAGATGACCAGGTGGTCCCTGGCTTGCAACGTCTCTCTGTATCTGACCGTATCTCCCCTCCTCAGACGCCTAGCCGAGCAGCAAAGCCTCTTCCCCCAATCCCTCGCTCTGTGGACTTATCTCCTGACCAGACTGTGGACAATGAGGTTGAGTTCTTTAATGGAGACGACAGTCGTTGTTTGGTGTCCGAAACGTGTCCAAAACCTTCCCACTTCCGGTATGGTATGCAAAGTCGACGAAGCTTTAGAGAGTGCGGACAAATCAATTATGCCTATTTTGAAGGGCCAGTACCCCAACAAAAAAAGCAACAACAAAAACAACAACAACAACAGCAGCAGCCAAAGAAAAAGCACGAGCACGAGTCCCAGGAAAGCCTTCTTCCACAGCAAAGGGAACCGGATCAACACGAACACACTCAGCATCAGCATAAAGCAACGTGTATGCGTCAGCGCAAGCTCCGGCGTTCCCATTCAGGCCCTGCAGGCTCCTACAGCAAACCCTCCACCCTTCGCCCGTCTTGCCATCACCGAAACACGCAAGACCTGGACAAACCTGAAGTCCCTCCTCGGGTACCCATTCCCCCACGGCCTATCAAAACCGGTGATTACCGTCGCTGGTCAGCAGAGGTCACTGCTGGGACATGTAGCGATGATGACCGACCTCCCAAAGTACCCCCTAGAGAACCTCTGTCCAGCGGCACAAGCCCTAAGAGCCTCCCTATTTACCACAACGGGGTCATGCCTCCAACCCAGAGCTTTGCCCCAGACCCCAAATACGTGAGTCGAGGACTGCGGAGGCAGAACAGCGAAGGATCCCCGTGCATTTTACCCATCATGGAAAACGGCAGGAAGGCCAGCACTACGCACTACTTCCTGCTCCCGCAGCGGCCCACGTATCTGGACAAGCACGAGAAATACTTTGTGGACAGTGCTGTGAATCGAAAGACTGAGGCATCAGGCTCCAGTTTGGACTGGTCATGTGACGGCAAGAAGAAAACACACTCGGAGCTTGTATAAGGTGAAGGAAATATAGGTTATAGAACATGGACAATGCCTCATTTTGTGAGCACCAAGATGACTCTGCTTCTGTTCCTGAGCAGTTGTTATAATTGTTATAGTTATACCCTGAAAACTAGGGTAAGTTCCATACAACCTGCAGTTACAGACGTTTTTTTGTCGCATTGTTGCTGTTCACCAAAACTGAGGCAAAATGGCGGTGCTGCTCCGAAGGCACCGGTCACTCAATAACATCCCAGAACGATTATTCTTTATACATTTATTAGCTTATTTTTCATTGTTTAAAGTGTTTAAAATGCAGATTATGGTGCAGTCGATGGGTATGAGCTGGTCTGGTACCTCATTTTATTCAGTGTTTATTTTCTTTCTTTTTTTTTCTTTAACAGACTATGTTGCTAGTAGTCAGGTATTGTTTTTGTAGATTGCTGCTTCTGTGGCCAGCGGCGAGCCTCAGAGCCTCGCAGGTCAAACTCTGGAGGGACGCTGAGTCAGTAGAGGATCTGTTCAGTTTGTGTTGAACATTTGAAATATGAAGTAAGCCAAGGCCAAGTTATTTTTGTGGCCGGATTGAAGGATATTCCATATGAAACCTGACTGTTCCATTGTGAATAAATAGGCATGAAGTTGGAAATGTATGCTGTTTAGACTCCTGGATCATTAGTGCTCTTAGATCTTGTATGGAAACTGTGTATGTATATGTGTATATGTGTGTGTGTGTGTGTGTGTGTGTGTGTGAGAGAAAAAATGCATACAAATGGCCCATTTTTTAGGCATACCTTTGATTGTAAAAACTGCAATGTGCATGTTACATAGGAACCGCTTAAATGTAGCATTTGTGTTCATCTTCATGCATGGACGATATTTTTTTTTTTTTTTTTTCAGTGCTTCAAATTCAGGAAATGCACCCACAATATATATATTTTGGTCTGAAAACAGGCATAACACAAGCTAAACGGCGCTGATTTAATGCAGTCGCTGTAAGTATTCTTCATAGAGTATGCAAACACTATTAGAGCTGATGGTCCCTTATAAACCTGGTTTTTTGGTTGATGACGTACAAACCTGGCCTGTGTACGCAGGAGCTCCTCTTTAGCATTCCTGTTTTAAATACTACCTCTGGTTTTAATTTTTGGGGCAATCAAAATAAATGTTTTGATGTGTTGCTCATTACAAAATGAATCAAATAAAAAAGAAGCCAAAATACAAAAACCTGCAATCCTTTTGAAATCGGCCTCTCGAATTTCCACGAAACGAGTTGAGATTCTGTTGAAAAGCCCAACCCCTGCATATTTGCGTGTCGCAAAAAAAAAAACATATATACGAATAAATTCCTGTTTTTAAACTTGCTTTCTAGCCATCGTCTTTGAAAATCTGTGAACAAGCTGTAAGAGTTGTGAATAGCCCAATCCTACCTCCCATAATGGGAAATAAAAAAAATCATTCTCTTTATTAATATCTCATTATCTCAGATCGATAACGCATTACTGTACTCATTAGTTCGAGCGAATCGCTTTACTGTTCATCTGAAGCCGTTTCCTCAAGAATACCATTAGCTTCAAATTTTTGATTACACAGTCATGATCACTCACAAAGACACTCATCTGTTGTGAAAGAAAACTTGTCCAAAAGCTGTATTTAAACCCGTATACGCTCAGCTCCGTACACGTCTAATACAATCGGCCCGACTCGAAACAAAACAGACTTTCCTGTTCTTTGTACATGCATACCTATCAGACATGATTTCTGTGGGTGTGGCGTGAGCCTCGGAGACTTTGGCTGCTGGCAGCGGGTAAATGAGATGTTTTATTGTTATATATTGTTATATAATGGTTATACACCATTGTGATTACTCAGTAAATGTAGCAGGTGCATCATAGTTACCTTGAAAATAATGATTAAAAAAAAAACCCAAAACAACAAAAAAAGCGAGCTAAGAGGTCAATCATCTACGCAGAAATCGGGAACATGATGTAACTGATGCCACTTTTTTATATCTTTTTTTTTTTTTTTTTTGTATTGTATTGTCCGTCGTTTATTTTTTTTACATTTTTTTCTTATTGGTCGTTGTTGTTGATGCTCTTTTTTTTTTTTTTTTTTTTTACAAAATTCATTTATCACAAAAAATGTTTACATTGTACTATTTAACCTTTGACTTGTTTCCTGTGTCTTATCCGAAAGAAATGAAGGCGAGATCAAGAAGAAATGATTGATGTTTCTCTGCTGTCGTGTGGAACGAGCGAAAAAATGCACTGAGAGAGAGCAGTATATTGTAATGTCTCGAAGTATTTAACACAGTGCTCTTAGCTACACTGAATAGTGCTGTGTGCAGTATAGATCCTGAAGGGGAAAAAAATTTTTTTAGAAAATAAACACTTATTTATGAACCGTGTTTGGTCTTGACTCTGCGTGTCCTCTTGTGTCTCGCTCTGTGAAAGATGGCCGGAACACAGAGATATTGCTGTTTTGCCTGTTTTATCGCCCACGCCCTCGTGCTCTGCCTCATTACTACTGGCCTTGTTCCAGGCAGGAGGAAGGTGAATTACGGCGTCGCCCAACTGCTGAGCTCAAATCAGGTTTTTTTCTTTTTTGCTTTCTGCAATACTGATTAGGGTCTGATTTCAGATAGGGATGGTAAGGACACAGCAGCGTTACGGGACAACTTTTGCCAAAAGTATCAATCTCACACACACACACACACACACACACACACACACACACACACACACACAGAGCAATAGGTTCACTTCATTCCCTACTTTACTTCCTCTTTGTCATTGTCATTCAGTCTTGTTGTATCTTCCCTCTCAAGCATATATATGACACCATAAGCATAAGATTGATATGTGAATCTTTCTGAACATCCCATTCCACATTTGCTCTCATAATAAGCTCCACTCTTCTGGGAAGATGTTCCACTAGATTTTGTGGACATTTATTTAGTCCCAAGGCTGTTAGTATTTCAGGTTCTAATATAAGTGAGCTGAGGAGGCCTGGGGTTCAATACGAGAGGAGCTAAAGCAAAAGATCTTCCTCTCCAACCCATTTTAACCCATATCTTCATGGTGCTGGGTTTGTTCTCAGGTTCATTGTCTTGCTGGAACAATTTTAGGTCTCCAAATATGGCTGGAAAAGTCGGATGTCCGAAAATTGTTCTATATTTTGTGAATGAGTAGACCGTGATCAAACTTTGGAGGATATTAAGAATGTTAATTGCTTTATGACGTGTGAGATAAGAACGTTGCCTTTTTTTATTGCATAATGGTTTTATAATTGCGTGCGTTGTTCCTTAGTGGAAAGTGGTTCATTTTCCAAAACATCATCTGACCAGGAAACAGACTGACAGTAATGCCTGTAACCATGGCAACTGAATCATTATGATAATTGTTATTATTATTGTTAGATCTTTTTTATTTTAACTACGACTCAAAAAATGAAGTATATGTGTATAATGTGGGATTGTGGGAGCTCAGCGGTCAAGGTCGGAATGTGATGGGTTCAAGCCCCATTATTGCCAAGCTGCCACGCTTGGGGCCCTTAAGCAAGGCCCCTAACCCTCCAGAGACGCTGTAACATGTGACACCAGCATCCTAATTATGAAGCACCACCTATAATTTTGAAGTAGACGCACTTTCCTTTTACAAACATTACTAAACCACAAACTACATTAATACAAGTATTGATTTAATCGTAAGTAATTTATTGATGTTTACTATATAATTAAACCCCACAATAAGCCGAATGATTCCCACATGCATGAGACAATATGTTGCATTTATGAGTAGTAATACTTTATGTTCTCAATGACCTATACAACGTTCTGCTTTACGCACCAGACTTTACACACAAATTCAACACAATTAACATAATTCATGTTTATTTAGGTTTTTGGAATGAGTGCATATGTGGTTAAAACTCAGGCTAATATCAGTAAGTAGACGTAAACAACATGCTAACATGCTAAACACGATCGGTTGGTGTGACGAGTAAAGTTACAGATACCATTTGATTGTTTTTTGCTGAAACAGCATGATTTTTGTTCCTTTTTTGTACCACAATAATTTGTCGGCACGCAACACAATAAATTTGCAACACGTCAACTGTTTCGAGTTGTTTATCATTTTGTAGAGCATCCCTGTAACAAGTCTGTTCCTATTATCGACGCCATTATAGCAGCTATCAAGCAGCGGTGTAGCCAGGGGTTTTTCACTGGGGTGGCCAGGCAGGGGCCAGCAGTTACTCTGGGGTGGCACAGAAAAATATCAGCATGCAAACAAACACGTCCCCTCATCCAACCGTAATATAAACCTTTTTAAAAGTATTATAGGTGCTCAAATCACAATGCAACTCTGCCAGAAGAAGGACATTTATCTTTTTGTTTTTGATGTTCAAAAATGTCTCAACTCCCACTTTTTACGAATATTTTTGAAAAGTTTTGCGGTCCATACATTATCGTATATATATATATATATATATATATATATATATATATATATATATATATATATATATATATATATATATATTAACAAGGTTCCCCTAGATCAATATTTGAGAAATTATTTTCGTCTTTTAAAAACGCAGTGACGAGCAGGAAAGCCATTGCCACCCCTTAGCTCCGCCCCCTGCTATCAAGATGGGCTTTTTTGCTGAAGATGTCACAAATCTTCAATCTGCACCTAAGGAAAAAAATGACACTGGAGACTCCTTTTAAGTAAACTTACATCAGCATGTCCTTAGAGAAAACCCATCACCAGATCAACACCAATGTCTAGAGTTTTCAGGACTTCCACGACCCTAATTTACATGATGAACGTAAAGTACGCCCCTGACTTTTTATTCAATGTTATGAAATCTAACATGGGGAAGTTATTTTGTGTAATATGGCTTTACAATGTACACACACACACACACACACACTGCAGCTCTTTCCTCTTTCAACACTTCATTACCCTCACCAGCTCCACAGGCACAGTGACCCAAATTCACTCGAGTCTGGCTTTAGGCGTATTCACTCAGTGCTCTGCTGGTGGTTTCCCATAATTTATTACGGTTTAATAATTCAACCAATCAATCAACCATGAATCGACTCTCCACTCTCAAACCTACTGAAAGATTCCCAGAGGCAGGAGGCATTAATATTGTAATGTTTGGCTGTAATGTAACTTACTATGATGGATGAGAAACGCTTTGAGGGGATTTCTACAGAGTTCACTGCACAGTCTGGGGCTGGTTTGTGCAGAAACATACAGACAGGTGATAAAAGCTATCTTCATACTACTCTTTGATGGACTCTGTAAATATCACCACACCCCATCTGCATGGCACAAAGACTCACTGAATGGTTTCAATATGAATGAAAAGTTTGCAAATCATCAGATCTCCATGACCTTCACAAGCACAAGCTGAAAAAAAAAATCTTTTAGAGGACTGGTCCTCATGACTCCAGAGAATTGACTTGAAACTTCTTGAAGGAATTGTCACATGCCATTAGTCACCGGTGAGGCATTACATTTAATAGCATGCAATCAACTGCCTGGATATATAAATAATGCAGGTCATATCAGTTTATTTATCATTTGTTTTCACTTTGGTGTACAGGGAATCACAGGAAATCACCAGCTCTGCAGTTTAACATGTATATATTTATAATCACAAGATCATACAGTGTGGATGGATCTATAACATGAGGAATATATTCTGTATTTTGTAACATAAATATCTGAGGCAAAATGTCTTAAATATAGTGAAAGAATGTTAAAGCACATCATAAATATACAAAACAAATAATATAAAATAATTGTGCTTTGAAAAAAATTAATATAAAGATGGATTCGCTTGCATATACTGCCCTCTAGTGACAGAACAATGAATAGCGTGATAGAAATGCTTTAGTGACATTTATATAAGAGCGATCTGACAATGTTCGGATAACACGTAATAAAATAAAAGTAAAAATAGTTAGGAATTAGTTTTTAATATGTGCTTTCCTTCTCTTACACTCTAAGGGCTCTATGAATTTTTCAGCCATATTCGGTTCTTCTTCAAACCCTTGAATGTGGTAGCATGAAATTTCCCCTTCACTTGAACTAGGAGAACCAGCAAGACAATGATCCTGTGCACAAAGCCAGCTTCATGAAGATATGCTTTACATGGGTTGGAGAAGAAGATCTCCTGCTATAGAGTTTTTCTCACTCTTCCCAGAAAAGTGAGGGTTATTCTAACAGCAATCACAGTCCAGAATTCAACTAAACTGCGTTAAAAGAAAGAAAGTGAAATTGTAAATAGAGGAAAATTTTTCATCACAAATAAAATATTGAGTTCATCAAGATATTTAATTATCTGCTGATGTACAATTTTTCTGGAAAATCCATCTCATGTTGAAAGTAATAACTGGTTTTCAGTCAGCTTGAATCTGAGGACAAGTGATTTATCAATTAAAGACACCTGTGAGGACCTAATTAGAGCTGCAGGGGGTTTTCTATGAGAGTAGATCTAGCTAACACACAACTGGCTGTTTAGGAGCTAACAGTGACAGGTTCTTCAGTACCTTTTTAGATAAAAAAAAAAAAAAAAAGAAAAGAATGAAAAAAACCCATGCGACAGCAATGTAAACAAGATCCTGTTCACCACCTCCATCCAGGTAATTTTCATTGAGGAATAATATATAAATAAGTGTGTTGGGAATAATTTAATAATTTATTAGCTATTAGTTTAGAAGATGTAGAACCCACAGATTTATAATTGACTATTTTAGATGAATGTAATCTTTAAAGTAGAGATCTTCAGCATAGCCCTTGTTCCATGAAAGCCACAGGAGTTTGAAGATCTCCAGAACAGCCTGAACATTATGGCTTCTCTTCTGTTATTATATCTTCACCTAGAAGAGGTCAAAACCTAAAGAAAAGGAGAAAAGAGATAAAAGGAGACTAAATGGAGAGCCCATTCCTTACATGCCTCACTGTCATGTCTATAAATAACTGCAAGAGCTCTTTAGACCACTATAGCATTGCTGGGCCTGAAACATTATTACCAACAGTATTTACTTCATACAGTTATACAGCCTTCATTAGAGGACGATCGATAGTGGATTTTACCGATATCGATAGCTAGGTTGTATCGTTTTCGCCGATGAGCGATAAATCAAACAAAACAAACATAACGCTCCATGTAAAATAATACTGAAATTTATTACAAAAAAGTAAATAAATACTTTTGAAAATGTGCTAACGAAAATAAATATGAATATTTAAATTAATAAATATAATTATATATTTAATAACTCATAATTGACCAATATAATATAGCGATTTCCGTGAAGCGCTGTCTCACGTGTAAAAACAAACAGCGTGGCATCAATGATTCGCCTCTAGAGGCCGCTCTCGTAAAGTGACAGCAGACTGGAACCCGGAAAAACTATCAGTATAGATGGTTCGAGGTTGTGCTGATTAATCGCGAAACCAATGGATCTTACTTTCTATTTAACTTTTTTACGAAACGTACAAACCTTTTATACAAAACTTCTAATAAGCTTTTATACGAAAAGGAAATCGCTATAAAATGATATCATCTATTAAGCATACTTGCACACAAAGTCGTATCATCATCGTCATATTCCGCGGCATGACCTAAACGATCCGTCTTCTGCCTCTCGTAGGTTTTCGTGCGGAGTGTAATTTTGAAGTTGACCTTTAAAATGTGGTATATGAAGCATTAATCCATTTGATTGTTCAGAAATGATGCATCTTTCACATGAGCGTGAAACTAAATCTGTACCTCTGTCACTGAAATCGAAGAAGTAGTCAGCAAACAAGACAGATCGATTCACCGCACGACAGCTGCTTAAAGACCTAGAAGGAAGGGGAACTTATTTGTGAATGCACAAACACACAACTTTTCAGTTCTGGATTGTGATTGGTTGGGAGGTGTTGATTTATGTTCTATAACTGTTGTGTAGCTGCAAACCACAGGCTTAAATTTATTCCTTTTTTCTTTAACCTTTATGGAAGGAGTCTCCAGTGTCAGTTATTAATCTCGTTATTCAATAGAAGGAGAAAATTACTGTTTATTGCTGCGAAACTATAATTGATAACAAAAACCATGATTTGTTTGAACACATGGAGTTTCATTCTTTAATAAATATGACTGTTTGTATTCTCAAAAGATTATGTGCTTCTTTTTGAACATCCCATTCCATATTTAGTCCCCACTTGCTGTTTCAGTAACCTCAACTCTTCTGGGAAGATGTTCCACTAAATATTTTGGAGATTTGAGATAAAATGTAGACACAAGTATGTTAGCAAAATCAGGTACTGACGTAGGTGAGGTGAGGTGAGGAGGCCTGGGCTCCTCAGCTCTACAGCAGAAGATCTTCCACTCTAACCTATGGAAAGCAGATCTTCATGCAGCTGGATTTGTGCACAATGGCACTGTCATGTTGGAACAGGTTTGGGTTCCCTAATTCAAGTAAAGGAAGAATTTCCTGCTTTCACATCCAAAGACGTTAAGGATGAAGGAAATTATTTACCAGACTCTCCTGCTCCTCAGTCGTACAACTGCAATCACGATCGTCATAATGATGACAAGAAGCACGGCTCCGAGACTCCCGAATAGAGCGGCGTAAAACCCTGCACCTCTGCGGAACAGCTCGCACTGTAAACCGTAGTATTCTTGAAAAGTAGACATATAGCACCTGATCGATTTAGAACAAAGAGAAGTTTGTGACGTACCTGTGAAACATTTATTAAGTAATACATTTTAAGGGGATTCGATGTTTCTAACGACTTACAGGCACAACGGGCCGTTTTTTTCATTTACACAGTCCCCATGTGTGCTGCAGTAGTCAGGGTTGGTTTGGCATGGCCCCTCACACACCCAGGCACCGTCCACAATCTTCAGTGTGTAGTTTGCAATATTCCAATTACAACTTATGTACGGTTTCAAGTCTAAAATATCTTATTTGAGGGGACAAAGCGAACAATCAACAAATCCTTGTTTAAAGAAAATTTCCAATTTTTGAAAATGTATGAAAATCATTACTTACTTCCTAATTCAACTTCTTGCATTAGAACTGCTGGATCCTGTACTGAAACATTTCCAAGTGCTTCACTTAAATGTTTGAGCGAATCTGGATTATTAAACAGCGTCATTAGAGATGTTTCTAGATCCTTGTTGAGAAATAGGATTTGTGATTGGTTGTTGGGATAGTTGTACTGTGCAATGCTTTGAACAATGATGCTTCCCTTTCTGGGGATAAAAATAAATCAATAAAATCATGTACGGGTTAAACAGTTAAACAGTTCGGGTTAAAATCCCCACTACATCTTCTCATCTTTCCCTCATTCTTGTCAAGTCAAGTCAAGTGACCAAGGTGGCTTGGTAGACCTTCACCCAGTTGTAGACCCACATTAAACCATTCTTTTACCTTTTCCATTTCACCATCTTCTGTTCTAGATTGTCAGGGTGGTCATTACAAAGGTGCATAAGACTTCACTAAACAATCACTGACTGCTTTCACAAATATGCTAATATCATATTTAAGTGAGGGTGAGAAAAGCTCTACTCTACTGAGCATGAGATTTACTCAGCTTTATGGTACTGTTCTTTACTGAGGATGAAAATCGCTCAAACTCACTACACAGCAAGTAAACATTTCCGTAATGTTGCTCATTTTCTATTTCCTACACGTTTCATTAGAAAATTAGCCGCTGTTAAAACAACCAATAGGCCATGTGAATGTTCTTATGTACAATCACCATTCCAAAAAAGTTGGGATGATCATGGGCAGCACCCCTGGAGCACTGAGAGCTAAGGGCCTAAGAGCAAAATCTTGCAGATCCTGGGGCTTGAACCTCTGACCTTCTGATCAATAACCCAGAGAGCCACCACTGAGCTACCACCTCCCATTAGCGACAAGCTGATGATTAGAGTACTTTTACAGCAGGATACTTAAAAAGGGAGTTTTTAGTGGGGAACTTACAAGAGTCTGGTGATCTTTAAATCTCTGAAGTTTTTTGCATCTGCTTTTCTGGTAATGTCAGAAAGCTGCAAAAACAATAAACACTGTTTGTTAAGATTACATATACATAGTGTGTTCCAACTTGGCAATCTCTAAAAATGAAATTAACCAACATACCTCAGGTGAAATGATTGAAATCAAGTTTTTGGATGCCTCAGAGTTCAAATGATCATAATCAGAAATATAGTCCTTTATAATTTTCAAAGAAATGATTGCATTTCGTGTAGGTCTTTCCTCAGCTGGAAATAAGGATTTACTGTTATTTGAATTCATTTATTTGTGCTATATCAATTATTTATTGACTCACAAAAGTTAAAAAGCCAATTATACAAAACAAAGATTTTACTAAACAAAACTATTTTTGAGCAAACAGGAATGATTCACTTACAGAATATAACAGGTGTTGTGCTGGTTCCAAATCTACATGAATCACCATAAGTGAAATCAGTGCAGTTGCATTGACACAACCCAGACGTCATGTTCAAAAAACATGGGGAACCATTACACTGGCAATCTGTACAGCTTTTCATGGTAACAGCAGTGAGAGTTGATGAAGTAGATTCACTTGATGATACAGAATTAGCTGTAGTCATGGAAGCTGATGCTGTGGATCCTGCACTGATGGTGGAGTAAAGAGTTGTAGAGGAGTATTTTGTGGTAGATGAAGAAGCATTTATATAGGTTGGACCTACTGTTGAAGTTTTGATAGTTGTGGAGCTGAAATTGATTGGTGGTGAAACCGATTCCTTTCTTGTGAATCCGGGACTGGGGGATTTGATCGATTCAGAAGTGGAAGGTAACAGATTTTTAGAGGTTAAATCGATAGAAACATTATTTGTGTCTGTCATGGTAAAGGATGTAGTTGGACTTTCTGCAGAGGTTGGCAGCATTGTTGTAAAGCTATTTGTGCTTGAAAATGTTATTGATTGTTGATTTGTCATTACAGATTTGGAGGTAGATGGCAATAAATGGAAGTTTTCAGTTGAGGACGGAAGTACTGATTGGATTGTTCTATCTGTTGCTGTTGTTAGTGGTGCTGTAGATCGGAATTCTGTTGATGGATCTGAAGGTGCTGTTGTACTTGTGGAAGGGGATCCTGAAGACTGCTGACTTGATTTCCTAGAAAATGTAGATGTTTCAACAGTGTATCCTGTTGAGCTTGCTCCTGTTGTTTTAGAAGTAATGGTTGGAGGAGGTTTTGAGGGCACAGATGTTATGTATGTGGATGGCACTAAATAGACGTTTTCAGTTGAGGAAAGACGTGGGGTTTCCTCTGTTGCATAGGCTGTGGGACTTGTTTGTATTGTTCTGTCCGTTGATGCTGTGACTGACATTGGTCCTGTTGAAGGATTTTCAGAAAGTGGTATTGGAGTGGGAGAAGATACAGGGGTCTGTTGACTTGTTAATTTTGACATTTCTGAAGTTCCACTGGACTGTTCCATTATTTCTGTTGATGTGTATTCATTAGTGCCCAGTGTGCTCATCACTGCCAATGCAGAAATTAAATTGGTATGAGATGTTAAAGTTGTTCGTGATTCTTTTGTCGATGATGATGATGAATGTATACCTTCAGCTAAAGATTTAGTAGTTGGTTCATCAGGTTCTATGATTGTGGGTACTGTTTCAGTTGCACTTGTGAATATTGTGTGTATGGTTGTGGGGCTGTATTTAGTTGTTGAAGATGAGGCTATCGTTTCACCTGTGGTTGGAAATACAGATGTTTGGTCTGGTGCTTTTGAAGATTCAAAGGTCTGCCCAGTTCTTTTAATTGATGTGTCCTCTCTTGAGGTTGTTTGTGCCGTTTCAGATCTTACAGATGTATGTTGTGAAAAGGTATTAGATGGTATTGAATATGCATCTACAGTTGAGGAGAACACAGTGTAATGTGCTGATTCCTCAGATGAAGAGAGTATTTGAGTTGTTTGGATCGTGCTTTCTTTTGCTGTTGTTAGTGGTGCTGTAGATCGGAATTCTGTTGATGGATTTGAAGGTGCTGTTGTGCTTGTGGAAGGGGATCCTGAAGACTGCTGACTTGATTCCCTAGAAAATGTAGATGTTTCAACAGTGTATCCTGTTGAGCTTGCTCCTGTTGTTTTAGAAGTAATGGTTGGAGGAGGTTTTGAGGGCACAGATGTTATGTATGTGGATGGCACTAAATAGACATTTTCAGTTGAGGAAAGACGTGGGTTTTCATTTGTTGCATAGGCTGTGGGACTTGTTTGTGTTGTTCTGTCGGTTGACGCTGTGACTGACATTGGTCCTGTTGAAGGATTTGCAGAAAGTGGTATAGGAGTGGGAGAAGATACAGGGGTCTGTTGACTTGTTAATTTTGAAATTTCTGAAGTTCCACTGGACTGTTCCATTATTTCTGTTGATGTGTATTCATTAGTGCTCAGTGTGCTCATCACTGCCAATGCAGAATTTAAATTGGTATGAGATGTTAAAGTTGTTTGTGATTCTTTTGTCGATGATGATGATGAATGTCTACCTTCATCTGAAGATTTAGTAGTTGGTTCTTCAGATTCTATCATTGTGGGGACTGTTTCAGTTGCACTTGTGAATATTGTGTGTATGGTTGTGGGGCTGTATTTAGTTGTTGAAGATGAGGCTATCGTTTCACCTGTGGTTGGAAATACAGATGTTTGGTCTGGTGCTTTTGAAGATTCAAAAGTCTGCCCAGTTGTTTTAATTGATGTGTCCTCGCTTGAGGTTGTTTGTGCCGTTTCAGATCTTACAGATGTATGTTGTGAAAAGGTATTAGATGGTATCGAATATGCATCTACACTTGAGGAGAACACAGTGTAATGTGCTGATTCCTCAGATGAAGAGAGTATTTGAGTTGTTTGGATTGTGTTTTCTGTTGCTGTTGTTAGTGGTGCTGTAGATTGGAATTCTGTTGATGGATCTGAAGGTGCTGTTGTACTTGTGGAAGAGGATCCTGAAGACTGCTGACTTGATTCCATTGAAAATTTTGATGTTTCAACAGTGTATCCTGTTGAGATTGCTTCTGTTGTTTTAGAAGTAATGGTTGGAGGAGGTTTTGAGGGCACAGATGTTATGTATGTGGATGGCACTGAATAGACGTTTTCAGTTGAGGAAAGACGTGGGGTTTCCTCTGTTGCATAGGCTGTGAGACTTGTTTGTATTGTTCTGTCGCTTGATGCTGTGACTGACATTGGTCCTGTTGAAGGATTTGCAGAAAGTGGTATAGGAGTGGGAGAAGATACAGGGGTCTGTTGACTTGTCAATTGTGACATTTCTGAAGTTCCACTGGACTGTTCCGTTATGTCTGTTGATGTGTATTCATTAGGGCTCAGAATAGTAGTCACTGCCAATGCAGAAATTAAATTGGTATGAGATGTTAAAGTTGTTGGTGATTCTGTTGTCGATGATGATGATGAATGTGTACCTTCATCTGAAGATTTAGTAGTTGGTTCATCAGGTTCTATGATTGTGGGTACTGTTTCAGTTGCACTTGTGAATATTGTGTGTATGGTTGTGGGGCTGTATTTAGTTGTTGAAGATGAGGCTATAGTTTCACCTGTGGTTGGAAATACAGATGTTTGGTCTGGTGCTTTTGAAGACTCAAAAGTCTGCCCAGTTGTTTTAATTGATGTGTCCTCTCTTGAGGTTGTTTGTGCAGTTTCAGAACTCACTGATGGATGGTGTGTAAAGGTAATGGATGTTGTGTAGGTGGCTGGCATTGAATTGGCATCTACAGCTGAAGAGATTGCAGTGGAATGTGCTGATTCCTTGGTTGTAGAGACTATTTGAGTCGTTTCGATTGTGCTTTCTGTTGCCATTACCATTGTTGATGTAGGTCGGAATTCTGTTGATGGAACTGAAGGTGCTGTTGTACCTGTGGAAGGAGACCCTGAAGATTTCTGACTTGTTCCTATTAAAAATTGTGAGGTTTTAACAGTGTACCCTGTAGAGCTTGCATCTCTTGTTTCAGAAGAAAGGGTTGGATGAAGTTTTGAGGACACAGATGTTATGTAGGTGGATGCTATTGAATGGACATTTTCAGTTGAGGACCGATGTACTGATTCCTCTGCTGTATTGAATGTGTGACCTGTTTGTATTGTGCTGCCTGTTGCTAGTGTGACAACTGTTTTGGACGTGACTTCTGTTGGTTCTGTAGTAGTATATGAAAGAAGTGTGACAGTTGTGGGAGAAGATCCAGGGGTCTGTTGACTTGGCATTTTTGAAACGTCTGAAGTTCCACTGGACTGTTTCATTATTTCTGTTGATGTGTGTTCATTAGTGCCCAGTGTGCTCATCACTGCCAAGTCAGAAATTAAATTGGTATGAGATGTTAAAGTTGTTCGTAATTCTGTTGTCGATGACGATGATGAATGTGTACCTTCATCTGAAGATTTAGTAGTTGGTTCATCAGGTTCTATGATTGTGGGGAATGTTTTAGTTGCACTTGTGAATATTGCGTGTATGGTTGTGGGGCTGTATTTAGTTGTTGAAGATGAGGCTATCGTTTCACCTGTGGTTGGAAATACAGATGTTTGATCTGGTGCTTTTGAAGATTCAAAGGTCTGCCCAGTTCTTTTAATTGATGTGTCCTCTCTTGAGGTTGTTTGTGCAGTTTCAGAACTCACTGATGGATGGTGTGTAAAGGTAATGGATGTTGTGTAGGTGGCTGGCATTGAATTGGCATCTACAGCTGAAGAGATTGCAGTGGAATGTGCTGATTCCTCGGTTGTAGAGACTATTTGAGTCGTTTCGATTGTGCTTTCTGTTGCCATTACCATTGTTGATGTAGGTCGGAATTCTGTTGATGGAACTGAAGGTGCTGTTGTACCTGTGGAAGGAGACCCTGAAGATTTCTGACTTGTTCCTATTAAAAATTGTGAGGTTTTAACAGTGTACCCTGTAGAGCTTGCATCTCTTGTTTCAGAAGAAAGGGTTGGATGAAGTTTTGAGGACACAGATGTTATGTAGGTGGATGCTATTGAATGGACATTTTCAGTTGAGGACCGATGTACTGATTCCTCTGCTGTATTGAATGTGTGACCTGTTTGTATTGTGCTGCCTGTTGCTAGTGTGACAACTGTTTTGGACGTGACTTCTGTTGGTTCTGTAGTAGTATATGAAAGAAGTGTGACAGTTGTGGGAGAAGATCCAGGGGTCTGTTGACTTGGCATTTTTGAAACGTCTGAAGTTCCACTGGACTGTTTCATTATTTCTGTTGATGTGTGTTCATTAGTGCCCAGTGTGCTCATCACTGCCAAGTCAGAAATTAAATTGGTATGAGATGTTAAAGTTGTTGCTGATTCTGTTGTTGATGAAGAGAATGAATGTCTACCTTCAGTTGAGGATACAGGACTTGTTTTTGTGGATCCTACCATTGTGGGGACTGTTGCAGTTGCACTTGTGAATATTGCGTGTATGGTTGTGGGGCTGTATTTAGTTGTTGAAGTTGAGGCTATAGTTTTATCTGTGCTTGAAAATACAGACATTTGGTCTGGTGCTTTTGAAGATTCAAAAGTCTCCCCAGTTGTTTTAATTGATGTGTCCTCGCTTGAGGTTGTTTGTGCCGTTTCAGAACTTACAGATGTATGTTGTGAAAAGGTAGTAGTTGGTATGGAATATGGATCTACAGTTGAGGAGAACACAGTGTCATGTGACAGAGACATTAGAACAGTAATAACATTGACACGGAGACAATAGATATAGTGACACTGCCGCATTCAACTCGTACAGTATATTTATGATGGTGCACATCTAGATAATAATAAATATTGTACATGTAAACCCTGACTGTTTTAGCAGCAAAGGTGTGTAAAACAGCATTTTCGAACAGAATTTTGAAACTTTTTCCAAATAACTCCAAGTTCCTACATCCCCCATGTAACAGCTATTTCATTATCTGAATTAGCATTAGAGTAAAGTGCTCAGCAACTAAACAGAACAATCAAAGCTTACACATTAAGACATTTCAGTCTGATTTTTTAATGTTTACAAGACAAAAAAAAAGATACGAAATCTGAATGTCTTCGAGTATCGTGCATGCTTATACCATACACATAATACTTGCATATTTCTATGTTCATGCATTTTTCCTACATACCTCAATTAATAATCCCGAATACACCTTACAAATTCTTACATTTAATAATCTTTTGCTGAAATCAGTTTTAACTTACCCTGTGCTGGTGCCAAAAGTAATACAGCCAATAGAATTATTTATTTATTTCTCCAAATTTCTCAAAGAATTTCCCATGGTTAATGAATTAGCATCCTTTTCTTTATACAAACTCGTTATGTTCATTGTAATGTATATCATGTCAGATCACACCTTGAGAACGCCACAGTAAAGCAATCACCCTAAATTGTGATTCCTTGCATTAATAATAATAATAATAATAATAATAATAATAATAACTATACTGCTGTTTGATGCACAAGAATTTTTAGTAAATACCACTAATGATAAATTTGACCATAATTAATAACAGGGATGAGGTTTTATTTCTGTAAAAATAGGCTTAAACTCACCATACTCTGAAGATGCTTCTGGGATCAGAAGTATAACAGTCAGTGCGATTATTACAGCATGATGTAGTGTAGCTTTGTTTGTCCGAAATATCTTTCCTTTCAAACTCCTTATTGTCATCTTACTGGTTTGTTTGTGCTGATAAAAACAAACGCTGATCATCTCATTAAAGAGTTGCTTCTTTTCTCTTTTCATTTTCTGTAATGAGATTTGGGATGGAATCAAAGGAGGCTCCACAAGATGAAATGATGAACTGATGAGTGCTGTACGTTCTGTATGTCATCACGTCGTTGAGGAAGGTAACAGTCACACCTTGAGTAAACCACTGTAATGTGAAGGAGTGTAGAGAGATCACGCCACCCATTAACCGTAACTAAACTGGAGAGTTAATAAATAAACTGCTATAATAATCCGACTCGGTTTTTTAAAAACATATGCTCTGGATTGAATGTTAAAACCCAGACAGAACTTGAAGAAACTCACGTGAGCATTACCTTGAGCTCAGAAGACCCTAGGTTTAGATGGCAGGAAGGAAGTATATAAATAATGCTCTACCAACAGTTTCAATTGAATTAATTTTTTGTTTGTGGGTCACTTTAACAATGGACATCGTCCCAAAGCATCTTTACAGAGAGAAATAAAGGTTATAAAGTTAGAAAGTATACGTTTAGTGCCTAAATGTTCCTTAGAATTGTAAGTTTATCACTGATGAGTGAGCCAGTAGCAACTATGAAAAGGAAAAACGTCTAGACGTCTGGGTCAGAGCGTCTCCAAATCTGCAGGTCTTGTGGGATGTTCCTGGTCTGCAGTGGTCAGTGGTCCGATGCTTAATGTGTTCTTTTTTCTTGAGTCTGCTACATTGGATCAGAACTGCATGAACAGTTCTGCATTTAAGCGCCAATCACTGCACACCTCAACAACCATGGAACTGTCATGAATGGAAATTTGGTGGACAAGGATGGGTTCCTCTCTGAGTCTGGTTCCTCCCAAGGATTCGTCCTCATGCCATCTTAGGGAG
Organism: Silurus aristotelis; assembly: GCF_946808225.1. Classification (NCBI taxonomy): domain Eukaryota; kingdom Metazoa; phylum Chordata; class Actinopteri; order Siluriformes; family Siluridae; genus Silurus; species Silurus aristotelis. Next base: position 11,021,011 of record NC_139602.1, read on the forward strand.
TTTTTCCTTTCCATAGTTGCTACTTGCTCACTCATCAGGGATAAACTTACATTTCTAAGGAACGTTTAGGCACTGTACATACAGAACAATGATCACGAATCTGACACTTGAACGTAAACAAAAGATTTTCGAAAAATCACAATTCCAAATAGATAAGTCTGTTTAAGGCATGTAGCAATTTTATAAACAGAAAATGACTCAGGACTCATAAACCACTGCTTAGGCAAACACAAGAACACAGAATGGGACACTGCTGACCCATAACCACAACGTCCACACCTCTGTTTGTTCCTTCGATATCAATCTGAATAAAAATCGCACACCTGAAACTGGAAAATCTTTTCCTGGTATTATTCATCATATTAACCAACAGGCCCTCTGCAGGAACAGGTTTTATGTTGATTCATTGCCAGAAACTTTTTATAGGAGGGACATAACCTCATAAACCTGCACTCAAATGCTATTACGATCATTAAAAACAAGCAGAAGAGAATTTCTGTTTAATTATTTAGAGGGAATAAGTTGAATAAAAACTCAGTCGTCAGATACGAAAAAAAAAAAGAAAGTTAAAGCTGCTTTGGAAAGAAGTATTTTTAAAAAACCAATACCAAAACCAAACCCCATGAAAGTCAGTAGGAGTAAGACAGAGTACATGTGTGTGAATGAGAGGGAGGGCAGTGGAGGGGTGCGGTTGCAGGGAGAAGAGGTGGAGAAGGTGGAGGAGTTCAGGTATCTGGGGTCAACAGTGCAAAGTAATGGAGAGTGTGTTAGAGAAGTGAAGAAAAGAGTGCAGGCAGGGTGGAGTGGGTGGAGAAGAGTGATAGCAGAAGTGATTTGTGATAGAAGAGTATCTGTAAGAGTGAAAGGGAAAGTTTATAGGACTGTGGTGAGACCTGGGATGTTGTATGGATTAGAGACAGTGGCATTGAGTAAAAGACAGGAGGTGGAGCTGGAGGTAGCAGAGCTGAAGATGTTGAGATGTTCGTTGGGAGTGACGACGATGGACAGGATTAGAAATGAGTTTATTAGAGGGACAGAGCATGTAGGACGTTTTAGAGACAAGGTGAGGGAGTTGAGATTGAGATGGTTTGGACATGTGCAGAGGAGGGACATGGGGTATATCAGTAGGAGAATGCTGAGGATGGAGCCACCAGGAAGGAGGAAAAGAGGAAGACCAAGGAGGAGGTTTATGGATGTGGTGAGGGAAGACATGCGGGTAGTTGGTGTGAAAGAGGCAGATGTAGAAGACAGGGGGGTGGAGACGGATGATCCACTGTGGCGCCCCCTAATGGGAGCAGCCGAAAGAAAAAAAAGATTTCAAAAAACATTTTGACGAGATTTATTAGCATTAAATACACACACAGAAATTATATAAAATAGAAAATATAAAGAAATCGACCATCAGGACACGTTAAAGTCTCTAATGATATTTGCATCATTATGTGTTTTTTTATGTTTTTTTTTCTCCCCCAAAAGAATGATGGTGGGAAAAAAATAAAAAAATCACTTTGGGCGTTAAGAGTAAATGCTACTGCTCCGCCTGCTTTTCTTCTTCGTCTGGATCTTCAGCCGCTTCCTGTTTCGAAACCGCCGTAGCTTCTGCTTTCCGTCGTTCCGCCTCCGTTATCGTCATCGGATGCAGCGGGAAAAACCCGGCCAGGCCTGGAATTTCATAAAATGCAAACAAACCATTAAAAAAAAAACACGATAAAATTTCATGAACTGAACAGACGTCCTGTATCAGTGCACCGACCCAAAAGTTTGGCCACGGGTTTAGTGGGATGAGCTCCGCAACCCATCCAGTACTTGATTCTTTCGTAGTTGAAGGCGACGAGCTTCTCGTTGTAGATGTTGGGAAGAGGGTCGTACGATCCCAGCTGCTCAATGTACTTCCCGTCTCGTGCCCTTTTGTTGTAGGCAGCCACGATGCGGTAAAACGGTCTGTTGGTGGCGCCACCGAGCGCCAGGCGGATAGCCACGTGACCTCCGTGGTACTTTTTGAGTAATAGTGATGCTGTTGAATGAACGCAACTCGTATAATCAGTTTTCATCGCTGTGGAAAGTTCTGAAAATATTTTATATGAATAAATATAAAAGAAATAGTTTTTCTTCTGCGTTTTAGCCTTCTGTCCGCAACTTTTGGAAACGACTGAAAACAAAAGTGTGGCTGTGGATCGTCCTTAGACTAAAAACACCATTTAAATATTTGAAGACATGGGACAGTGTGCTCCTTAACTCATATGGAATCGAAGAATTTATGCAAGAGTTTATGCAAGTTTTTGACGTTTATCAGGTTGGATGTTTATTCTGGGAATTGCACATCAGTTTAACATTCAAGAGCACAAAAATAATTCATCTACAGGTCTGTTCAACACGTTAAAAACAAACATTCTCATTACCAAATACTATTCAGGAAGCTAATATCCTTAATAAATGTATAATATATACAACTTTAACAGATAACATTTGTAAATACTTACACAGATGGACCATCGTTCAGTTTCAATCCTAGAAAACAAAAGCAGATCAACAATCAGTCTAAAGACATCTATAGAAATGATTTCTACTGAACTTCTAACAATAAAATCAACACCATAAACCATACATGGATTAAATACCCATTTAACCATCAAGCTTATCTTTTCTCATGTCAAATTAAAATCATTTCTCGGATAAAAAAAAATGTTCACTTACTTTATATAAGGATGATAAATGGATTTCTTGTTCCAGAAATCACTATACGTTTATTAAAACCGCACCTGCGACATCAGCAGCATGACATTCGCAAGGGCGCCGCCATCTTACTTTTTACCTCCCTTTTAGGAAATGTAACCGGAAGTTGAATTCAACATGCAGTTCTACGGACTGACCACAAGATGTCGACAATGTATTGCTTTTATACACGCGCTACACAAGGTGCAAATAAATATAACAAATATTGAAAATATATATATTTTTTAAACATAAGAGTATTCTTAGGAAATGTTTAAGTATTTTATTATTATATATAATAAATATAACTTAAATAGCACTTCTAGAGAAAGTAAAAAAAAATCAACGATCCTACAGGGTGAATTGGTGGAGCACAATCATCTCCGAGATGCCACTGATTCCACCTGTGGCTGTAGAAGGAGCAGAAATGTGTGTGTTAGTGATGTTAACACACCTGTGAGTTAGTGCTCAGGTGACCTGATGGTGCAGCTGAGAAATGACTACTCTGTGTGGCCATTAGTATTCTTTTCCAAACTTTTCCAGCCATAAAGGTTTTTCTCCATAATCTTCTCATACAGTTGGAAGCACATATTATTTGAAGTTGGAGACACAAATCTGTTCCAGCACGACGATTGCAATGTGCAAAAAAAAAGCCAGCTCCATAACGATCTGCTTTTGCATGGATTGGAGTGGAAGATCTACTCACCTCACCTACATCACTACCTGACAACACAATTGTGAATGAATCTCAACAAATCTCCACAAAATCTAGTGGAACATCTTCCAAGAGTGGAGGTTATTAAAACAGCAAATGGGGACTGGAATGTGATGTTAAAAAAAACACAAAAAAAAAACACCCAATCTTATGGTAAGGTGTACATTTAGTTTTGTCCTTATAATGTATTAATATTATAATTGTTGTTATTGTTATTCCTTCCTCACTACTGCATAGATCATTGCAGAACATTTATTTACACCTCAAAAAAACAGCACATGACTTACAGCAATGCCAGAATGAATTTCTGTGACTTGTGAGGAAATTAAATGTATTTGGATAAAGGAATTTATTTAAAACCTTACAGGTGTCGATAATTTTTGTAGTTTGTGAAAATAATTTAAAAATCCTGTTTGGTATAGAGCTTTTAAAAAGAAGCTTTTCTGTAGTAATAATCACCACTTTTTACTGAAGAACATGTCAGAGCCCAAACTTCTTTAACTTGAGTGAAAAAGGGCAGTCAGAACTTCAACTTTTACCAAAGTCTCTTCAATCATGAGGATCTGCACTTCTAGTGAAGGATGTGTGGACTTTTGATGTGTAAATGTTTCCGTATAATATAAACTCTATACCCCAAGGTTGATTTTTGTTTTATTACTTCTGTGTTTTACTCCATGGCTGCACGTGTACTTTCTATCCGAGGCGATATAAAATGATGAAGGTAATTTGGGGATTTTACTCGGCATATAGGTGTCAGATGTATAATGAAATGCCAAGACGCACTGACATCCTCATTTCTTTTTTCTATCTCTCCATCACTGTTCCGCTCTACTTTCACATCCGTAATAACATTTAAGAAGCAATTTCCTACACACCTAGCTTCATGCGGTTTCAGTCATTTCGCCCGAAGTAACAGAGATGGAATCAGTGCGAGCGAGCACGTGTGTGTGTGTGTGTGTGTGTGTGTGTGTGTGTGTGTGTGTGTGTGTGTGTGTGTGTGTGTGTTTATATGCATAGACGTGGCCCCGAGGTGCACAGAAACAAATCACCAATCGGCCCCTTATCCATTTTAAAAGGTTTTATGCACTTAAAAGGCTCTTTTGGAGGCGGCCAGATTGGAACGCTTTTAAGACGCACACTTTGAGCTCGACGGCCATCCAGACAGCTCTGGTAGATGATAGTCATACTTCATTAAAGGAGAGAGAGAGAGAGAGAGAGAGAGAGAGAGAGAGAGAGAGAGAGAGAGAGAGAGAGAGAGACCCTGGCCCTTGGTGTGTGAGGAGGACACTTAACTCTCGCTGGGTTCGCACTCCTGAGGACCAGACCAGATCATCAGGTCCTCGTAAACCGTTCACCAGAAAGAGCCGTGTTTATGATGACATCATAAAACGTGTACGGAGTGAAACCTTTTTTGTTTTTAGATTTGTGTGTGAGTGTGTGTGAGGAAACGTTAATGACGTAAACATTGTGATGTTGATGATAAAAGGTGGAGCAGCACTTTTTCCCCGCCTGATGTCATTTACTGATAAAACTGTAGATATTTTTTTTAAAGAAATTGCCATTTAAACCTCTTTCCAGGACTTCAAAAAGCGTAATCAGGAACTCAGCAGGAACTTAATTCGGGTCAGTGGATCTTGATACCGGATTAATTTCCGTGCAATAACCAGTCAGAACAGAAAAATTGTATTTAGTGTAGTTGAAAACGCCAAGCGACTTAGAACATTGGCGGCTTTTAAACAGCGTTTTACTTATCACTTCTCCACGCAGACCCATTTCAGGAGTCTAAGAACTTTTAATTATGCAAACCTTTAAAGAGAACAGAGTCCCAAGAAAGCTCAATGTAAAACATCTGAGAGGTTCTGAGCATTGAATTTGAATAGAACAGACTCGAGTCTTTAGAAAAGTGTTCTTCAGCCTGTTCCTCAGTAGAAACTGATCTTTAAAGATTTCAGGTTGAGATGTTTCAGATGATTAGTTAATCTGGTCAATGAACCCTTAAAGAACTATTTTTTTTCTACAAGTATCCCAAACTTCAAGATGCAAAATGTTCTACAGTGTAAAATGGGGCAATGATTTGAGGTTTGTTCCAGTTGTTCGTTCCAGGTGTTTATTTCAGGTAAATACACCTTTATCTTTAATAATGAGCTCTTAAGGGAATTCTCAACCTCTTTTTATTTTTTTGAAAGCTAAGAAAGATTAGGTTTTAGATTTTAGTTTTAGTTCTGCAGAAGCAAAGATCTTTGGGGGCTTTTTTGATAATTCATAGCTTTTAAAAAGCTTTTTTCTAGAGAAACATGATGGGAAAACTTTTATCTGTAGGGTTCCTCAAAGAACCTTTGAGGGAGAACCTTAAAAGCCTTCACATTTTGTAAGGTGCATGTTTTTTATGTTTATTTTTAAACGGGTTCTTCAGGGGTTCCGCTAATGAAAAGTTTCCAATATGTGAAAATGTTTCTGATTGAATATAATTTTCTTGCAAAACTCAACAAAACACAAAGGGCAACATTAAAGAACATTTTTTTCAGGAATGTATCGTGTCTCGGAACTTGTTTCAGGGTTGGAATGTTTCTATGAACATATGTTTTAACTCGATATAAATGTTCTTGTACACTGCATGTGAATATTAAACACTGTATTGTTGCATTATTACATTGAATATACAACATATGGAAAAAAGTATTGAGGCACCTGCCTTTTCCAACCATATTTGCTACGTCTTCAAACTGTTTCCACAAAGTTGGAGGCACACAATTGTGTAGGACGTCTTTGGATTCAGTAGCATGAAATTATCTTGCACTAGGAGACACAATCCTGTTCCAGCAGCACAATGCCCCTGTGCACAAACCCACTTCCATATTTTTTATAAAATATTTGATACATGATTTTACAGAAAATAGATTAAAATATTTGGGTCATGCCAACAGCAGTAGATTTTTGGATTTATATCTTCAACCGTAGCAATAAATAGTTTTATTTCATTCTTAATAAAACAGTTGTATGTGTCTAAGCTTCGGCCTGAGGCTGGGGGTCTTTTTCTTTATAGTAAGAAGGAGATGATTGGGATATTTTATAAGCTCATAATAAGAGACCTGAATTTGCAACACCATCAGATAAATCAAAATTCACAAAGATATTTATAAATTGAATCTGACTTTTAAATGCTGAAATGATTCACAAATAACTTAATGTAAAGAAGACCCTCAGGGTTACGCCTGATCTCCTCTTTCACTGCACTGTTCCATAAAGATGTGTATCTCTGACCTGCTCCCTGTCTCTAATGATAGTGTGAAGCCTAACAAGCAGCAGCTCTTTCTCCTACTACCTGACATCTTACACCCTCTCTCTCTCTCTCTCTCTCGCTCTCTCGCTCTCTCTCTCTCTCGCTCTCTCGTTCTCTCTCCGGCCTCCCGGATAAAATAATTCTGCCGAGGAAGCAATAACACATTGACATAATTCTCAGCAGATGTGAGCGTGCCTCGGCAAGTTAACAAGCTCCACGGGGAGGGCCGAGAGAGTATGAGCTGGTGAGCTGGGGGGAGATGAGATGGACCGTGGAGATTTGGGAATGGTTTTGGAGTTCACTCAGGTACCTGGCACTTAGTGTTAACTCTGATTCAAACTTTCATTCTGAGTCGACCTTGTGGAAACTTCTAACCTTTTTTTTTTTTTTTGCTGTCGATCTTAAAAATGATTAAAGACTCAAAAAAAAGGCAATGTTAGAGTAGAAATGTAATTCCTGTAATGTTGTGTAAGTCATTCTCTGTTTGTGATTCCCCTTAAGACCACATCTATTGATATTCTTCAACCACCAGCTTGGAAAGCAGAGGTGCATACATTTATTTTCACATTTAAAATTTCCATTTCAAAAAACAGGACTTTTGTATCTTCTGTGCTTCTTTTTTACCTGGAAAACTGCACACATTGTGTCTTAAAAGCTTTACATCAAAATGTAATTACAACCCAAAGTGTCCAAAAGATTCCACATTTAAAGCATGAGTGTGAGAGACACACATTAAAGAATTCAGGGGTATAATTCATGCAACATGGTGAGGTCCAGTATAGCACTCGTAATGTTTACATGTGTAGTGTTTAGAAGAACACTGCTGCTCATTATACACTCACACACTGTCCATCTGAGGGAATCTGTAAGTTCAACCTCCTACTCCAATAACAGTTCTGATGAATACTTAAAAACATAATCCCTATACGTCATTTATTTTCTGTACGTTAGATGTTAATGAGACCAGAATGACCAGTGAATTAAAGTTAGTGCAGTTAAAACAGATCAGGATTTATTAAGGATTTAATTTCTTAAGTTCATTGAATAATAAACCTTTAAAATAACCTTAACTATACAAAAACCCTTTTTTTGTTGGTGTGTATGAATTTTCTGTATGAACCAGATTTTTTTTTTACTTTATTATTAAATCAAACAATGCAGTTTTGTGTTTTGTTGTATTAGTCAGCATTGTTAAATAAACCTGCCTTGTTATCTTCTTTTTCCTATTATTATTATTATTATTATTATTATTATTATTATTATTATTATTATTATTATTATTATTATTATTATTGTTGTTGTTGTTATTATTGCTCTCTCTATCATTACTCTCATCATTCTAATTTAATATTATTATATTTTTATATTTATATATTGTTGAGTTTGAATTTTCTATTTCTATATAATTGTATCTATTTTTTTGTTTGTTTGTTTTTATGAAACTGAAATTCACCGAATTCATAAATTCATGTTATTTATTTCCTTTCATTTCTGATAGAGAGAGACATTTAAAAATAATTTTTTTTAAAAGGAAACAAAAGTTTTATAAACCTGTTAAAAAAAAAAAAGACAGAATAATTTCCCTCCTCAAAGCCGCAATAGGTTTCTCTCCTTTTTCCGAGAGAGAGAGAGAGAGAGAGAGAGAGAGAGAGACTCTCATCCGTCTTCCCCACCGCGCCTTCCCCATCTGCATGTGAAATCGCCATTTCACCCCCCTGCACACTCCCTAATTGTTGTAAAAATTATTTGTGAAATTGCTTTGCACCATGAGTGTTCTCCATCGCTATAGTGTCATGCGCGCTCCCGCAGCGTGGACACGCGCACCCGGGCCTTGCTGCACATGCGCTCACTCCAGACTCCCATTTTGATTTCATTTTTTTCATTTTTTTTTTTTCTTAGTTTAGTTTTTATTTACAGTTTCCTTTTTTTAAATTTCTGTGCGTTACTCGATTATCACATGAGATGAAATATGAACTTCATCTTGAAGAAGGACATAAAAAAAATGATTAACACCAATATTTCTCTGACTTTACAACTGAGATTTGATTTTGCTTGTTTTTTTTCACGACTTCAACCAGTTAGTATTTGATTTTAGTCTCAGGATTAAATTTCTAAGTACGTTTCTGCTGCGTCGGATTTGACCTGACATGACTTTTACATGACATTTTACCTTTACAGCTTCGTACACGTGGTGTGTGAAATAATAAACCTGCTATAAACTGCATGCATCATCACCCCAAATTCATGGAGACTGTTCAGTTAACCAGGGGGTCACATCACAAATCAGATTTAAATCAAATTATGTTATAGTCTATTTTATGGAGGAACATCAGCGGTGTCAGTTCAGAGCTCTGGGGTTTCTCTTCATTACAAGTGCGGAGTTTAATTCGATCTGATTTTATGACGCATGCGTGTTTGCGCTGTAAGGAAAAGAGTCAGAGACTTTCATTCTGAGGTCACGTGGTGTATTAATCCTGCCATCGCTGTTAGTAAGATTTAAGATTTCAGGTGCAAAAATGAATGCGTAAAATATATGATAGTGTGCTAATGATAACAACATCTGTTCAACTTGGACTGATCTGCAGGGTGGTGCGTGGAATATTAGATGAATTGTGGGTTCTACTGGTGCAATGGCATGTGGGTGAACATCGAATTAGTTTATTTGTTTCTATTCAGCATGCACTATGAATTGTATTAGTTTGCTCAGGACTGAATAGCAACTGGTTTTAAACCAGTCAGAATATATAAGTACTAAGTATAGCATTAACTAGAGACGATAATGATGAGTGTGTGTGTGTGTGTGTGTGTGTGTGTGTGTGTGTGTGTGTGTGTGTGTGTGTGTGTGTGAGTGTGTGTGAGTTTAGCATCCGTCTCTCAAATCAGAGATGAATGAAAACTCGTTTTGACATTTCTTGGGTGTTTGGCCTTACATTGGAGGAAGAGGAGGAGGAGGAGGGTGAGGATGAGATGGAGGTGGATGCTTGTGAAGCGGATTCTTATCTGGACGCGTCTTTTTCCTGTTTCCTCTCATTGGTTGCCAGCTCCGAGGCTTTACCTCCTCTTTTGAAACGAAATTAAAAGAAAGGCCAGAGAGCCTATCAATGCGCTCCGGCCCGCTCCCCCTACCTCCATCCCTCCATCCCTCCCATCCCTCCTTCCCACCGCCATGCTCTAAAGTTGGGTCACTTCAGCTACTCCAGGGAGGTTAGCACCACCAGCAGACCTCTGACTGAGTTGAGGAAAACATCTAAACATCATCCACTTCCGATCACTTTTTTCCCACTCTGTACACTTTGTGTAAAAAACACTGCACTCTCTATTTATTTTATTGTGTTCATCGCGCGCACAAGTGTGTGACTTTTTTATTTCTTTGGAGCGTGTTTACTTGTGTTTCTGGAATCTCATTCTTCTTGCTTGGCTTTTTAAAACACTGGACCTCTTGTAGCTGTAGTTATCATTTTCTCTGGCTAAAGCGAGACTGGACGTATTTCTTCCAAACATTATTAGGGACTGTTAAATCTTTTTTCTGAGTAGCTTCAATGGCTACTTTAACAGGAACAGTTCCTCGAATGGTTCGGCCAGCACCGGGCCAGAACTACCCCCGCACTGGATTTCCCCTGGAAGGTACAACTTTTTATATATGTATACATATTTTTTTTTATTTTACAATAATGATTGCTTTGAAAGAGTTAATTTTATGAAGCGTGTAGATTTTTTTTTTACATGAAAAACTCAAAAGTGATTAAAAGTGATCATTTTAGCAACATTCAAATCAAACTTTTTATTGGTCGTAAAGGAAATGTTTTTGCCAACTTCGCTCCAGACACGTGCATTTATAGAAAAATAGACAAATCTTATATGTAAGTAAATCAATATTTTCTCCAGGCAAAAGCATGTTTTTGTCTGAATATAAATAGATACACTAATGATCAGTGTGCAACAAACAATATTGCGCAAAATGTTGAATTTAATTTAATATCATTCTTTTTTTTTTTTTTTATGAAAGAATTGCAGTTTATCAAAAAAAATGTTTAATGCATGTAAATAAAAAGTTCGCCGTGCACGCAGAGCTGCAGCACTTCATGAGAAAGTGATGAGCCGGAGTTCGTGCTTAAGGGCGGTTTGGTGAAAAATGTTCAGCCGCACGAACTCGGCGTCTGCGCTCGAGCTGCGGGATTTAGTGAAGTAGCCTTCTGCTGCAAATGGAAGTAAAAAACTCACGGCTAAGAGTCTGCTCAAAGGATCACGCCAATATTTGCACTGCATGACTGGGAATAATCAAGGTGTAAAGTGCACGCGCCTTTTAGCGGCTCTTGAAGGCGAGATGCGGGTCTCGAGTGTTCCGCTTTCCTCAACTGATGCATGTTACAGGACAAATAGATGGAGTGTGTCTGGCATGCGTCTGGTAGGTTTGGGAAGGGTGTGTGTGTGTGTGTGTGTGTGTGTGTGTGTAGGTGTAGGTGGGGGATACAACGCAAATAAAAAATGTCAGTAAAAACAAAAAATTCACGTGCAGTTTCATTGCAATACCATAAGAGTGTTTTTGATGTGTGTGTGGTGTTTTGGATCTTCTTGATATTTCTGATGTGTGTGTGTGTTTTGTCACGGAGCAGTGTCCACCCCGCTGGGTCAGGGTCGGGTGAACCAGCTCGGCGGCGTGTTCATCAACGGGAGGCCTTTACCGAACCACATCCGACACAAGATCGTGGAGATGGCCCACCATGGCATCCGACCCTGCGTCATCTCCCGTCAGCTGCGGGTTTCCCACGGCTGCGTCTCCAAAATCCTCTGCCGCTACCAGGAGACGGGGTCCATCCGACCAGGGGCCATAGGGGGGAGCAAACCCAGGGTAAATATCTCCGACCCCAAACATCAAACTAATCAATTTAGAAACAATTTAGCAATCGGTTAATGACACAAAGTCGCTTTACGACCTGCAGTCGTTTGTCATTGGCGTGGTGCCACATTACATCTTTATACCTTTATAAATAATATATTATTAATTATAGTACAATTATAAGATTAATTTTTAATCTTTATAACTTTGCACTTTATTTACATATAATCATTCACATTTCCGAATTAAATAAACACAATAAATGTACAGAATGTGTTCCTTACTTTGTGATTAAACATAAAGATTATTTTCACGACTGCACAATTTTTTGTCTAAACATGACTAATTATTAGTATATATTTAAAATTGTTATTATATGTATAAAATAACACCCGAAAAAACACACACACAAATATATATATGAAAAGTAGTTTCATGTACAGCTTTAAATAGCATTAAAACTAATAAGGTATAAAATATATAATAAATATAGCGATGGGAGTGATGAGAAGTGAGAAGGAAAACTGCTTTATTATTTCTATTTCTATAAAAGAGAAAGAGTATAATAAAGAAATAAAATCGGAAAAGTTTTGGTTGGATACTTTTTTGAGTCAAACGCTTACTAAAACGTAGAAATAAGCGAATGACGAGACGCAATTAATATCTGATTAAATTAATATCTGATTTCATTAATATCTGATTTACGCTTAATATCAGATCAGATGATTTGAAAATCCTATGACGTTAACATCTCGTTTCCATGCTTTTTTTTCCCCCTTTTTATTTGTGCAAATCCCGCCGTTCGACACTAAAGCAGGTGGCAACGCCTGACGTGGAGAAGAGGATCGAGGAATACAAGCGGGAGAACCCGGGCATGTTCAGCTGGGAGATCCGGGACAAACTGCTGAAGGACGGAGTGTGTGACAGAAGCACGGTTCCTTCAGGTGAGGCCTCATCTGGTAAGCACACTTTTCTTCCTACTGACACCTAATACTAACACACACACACACACACACACACACACACACACACACACACACACACACACACACACGCGCACGCACACACACGCGCGCGCGCGGTAAGAATTCGTTAAAAATCGTGAGCGATTGCGATTATTATGATGATTATTATTATTATTATTATTATTATTATTATTATTATTATTATTATTATTATTATGAATATTCACGCGATTTCACGTTTGTCGTCCCCGTGTTGACCTGGTCACGTGTTTTTATTTGTACTATGTACGAGTTGTGTGTTTTGGTTTCTATTAACTGTAAATATTATTGTGTTTTTTGAATCCAGTCAGTTCCATTAGCCGCGTTCTGAGAGCACGATTCGGAAAGAAGGACGATGACGATGATTGTGACAAGAAGGATGAAGATGGAGAGAAGAAAACGAAGCACAGCATCGACGGCATTCTAGGAGACAGGGGTAAGTGTTTTATTAGTATCAGTATCAGTATTAAAATTAGTATTAGTATCAGAATCAGTATCAGTAATAGTATCAGTATCAGTATTAGTATTAGTATCAGTATTAGTATCAGTATTAGTATTAGTAGTAAAATTAGTATAAGTATTAGTATTAGTATTAGTATCAGTATTAGTATCAGTATTAGTATTAGTATTAGTATTGGTATTTGTATCAGTATTAGTATCAGTATTAGTATTAGTATTAGTATTAGTATCAGTATTAGTATTAGTATCAGTATTAGTATCGGTATTAGTATTGGTATTGGTATTGGTATTAGTATCAGTATTAGTATCAGTATTAGTATTAGTATCAGTATTAGTATTGGTATTAGTATTAGTATTAGGATTAGTATTAGTATTGGTATTGGTATTAGTATCAGTATTAGTATCAGTATCAGTATCAGTATCAGTATTAGTATTGGTATTAGTATTAGGATTAGGATTAGGATTAGTATTAGTATTAGTATTGGTATTGGTATTGGTATTAGTATCAGTATCAGTATCAGTATCAGTATTAGTATCAGTATTAGTATCAGTATTAGTATTGGTATTGGTATTGGTATTGGTATTAGTATCAGTATCAGTATCAGTATCAGTATCAGTATCAGTATCAGTATTAGTATCAGTATTAGTATTGGTATTGGTATTGGTATTGGTATTGGTATTAGTATCAGTATCAGTATTAGTATCAGTATCAGTATTAGTATTAGTATTAGTCCAGGGTAAATGATAGTTGTGTGAGTGCACCTTGTTTGTGTTGCTGCTCCTTTTTACCGCTGCTTCTTTGGAGAACGTGTTAGCGGTTGATGATGATGATGATGATGATGATGATGATGATGATGATGATGATGTGGTGGTGGTGGTGTAAAGGTATGAGTGCTCTGTTCTCCTCAGGGGGAAGTGGTTGTGATTAGCCATGCTGTTAGCCACTCTCAGTCCTTCACTCAATTATTTATGGAAGCTCTGACAGAAGGTATTTAGCGCCGTCAGTTCATTTGTGGAGCGCATCAGTCTCTCACGATAACCACCAAATCACGGCTTCCACATCTGACAGCAGACCAACAAACTGTCAGCGAAGCCGTCACTTCCACTCCTGACTGTGTCTGTCATCTCCAACACACTGTGGAACTGAGCTATAATAATAATAATAATAATAATACAAATAATAATAATACTAATAATAATACAAATAATAATAATAACAATAATAAAAATATTACTACTACTACTACTAATAATAATAATAATAATTATTATTATTATTATTGTGTTGTTATTGTTATTATGTTTGTGTATAATATTTGATTCCATACATCAATATGTTATATAACAAAGTTTATAATCGTAATAGTTTTGCTAGGAATAAAACTGCAGCTGAATTATAATAAGAATTGCTTTTAATAAACCTTAATAAAGTTTTATGCAGTAGTAATGTTATGAATTATATCATAATTCACTACTAAATATGTTTATAAGATTTATTCCTAGATTCTACTAGAGCTTACATTGAATTTATATATGTTTTGCAAATATTACTTATTTCATTATTAAAGTGATATTATAATGCATTATAAAGCAGTAAACAGCATTATAAACAACTGGTAATGTTAGTATAGAAAGGCTTATTTCTTGTAATATTTAAATCGTTATAAACAAATATATAAATTGTTAATAATAATAATAATAATAATAATAATAATAATAATAATAATAATTCAAACTTTAAGGCTGCATAACAATTAAAAACAAAAAATAATAATTTATCAATATTACATATTATAATAATTTCTTTGTTTTTAGTTCCCCTGTAATAGTTTTCTTGTGGAGCTAAACAATGGAAATGATTTTCTCTTAAAAAAAAAAAAAAGAAGAATGATAACAAATGCAATTTGTGCATATTATTATAAACTATATTTCAACACAATATAATATTTGTTTTTGACTTCAGAAATTAATGTGATGTGCTGCGTGTAAAAAAGGTGTGATGGTGCGCGCGCGCACTTCTGGAGACCTTTTTTATTTTTATATTCGGAACGAAGCCCGGATTTCAAGTGAGGCGCAGATTTTTCTGCACATTTCTCTGCATTTTTTTGTTCGTGTTTTTTCACACGACGGAATTTTCTTTCGGATATTTTTTTCCTCATTTATTTATTTTGGGGGTTTATTCAAAAACACTGTACTGATTTATATGTTGCGTCTCGCATGTCTGCGTTACAGCTTAAGATCTGTGTGTGTGTGTGTGTGTGTGTGTGTGTGTGTGTGTGTGTGTGTGTGTGCGTGTGCGTGTGCGTGTGTGTGTGTGTGTGTGTGTGTTTAATGACTCTCACTAATCTGCCTTAATAGCGTCGTGTCGCGCTGTTCAGTTCCTGAAAAGAAATGCTATCCATTCGGATAACACTTGGAATAACGTTAATGCTTATTAGTATGTGTGTGTGTGTGTGTGTGTGTGTTTGAGAGAGAGAGAGAGAGAGAGAGAGAGAGAGAGAGAGAGAGAGAGAGAGAGAGAGAGAGAGAGAGAGAGAGAGAGAGAGCTGTAATAGCCGCCGGGTTTATTTATTAGTCCTACAGACTGCGCATTTTATCCTCCGACATGTTGCACACGAGCAGGTTTTCGAGCAAAATCTGAGTGTTGAAGATTTTATTATTATTATTATTATTATTATTATTATTATTATTGGGAAAAAAACCTGATTAAACTGAACTCTTTATTTATTTTCACTTTCATCTCTAAAGTCGGCTCACACGGCGCACAAATTGTAGAGATTAATATATATATATTTTTTTTATTGTTTGTTTGCATTAATGTAGTATCGCAATGTAAAAAGAATTTCATCCTAATCACCTGAATAAGTGGCATCTATTAAACTCTTAGCCCTATTAGCCCATAAACTGCACATCAGTGGCGCGTTATAACGTCCGTCCTATTAACTCTGAATCGCATATAGAACTATAAAAGCGGCACCACGTTTCCTCTTTTTTTTCTCTCGAAATAAAACAAGCATCTAGTTTCAACTCATCTTCATTTTATTGAAACACAAACACAACCCACACCTCGGGAGAATTTCTGAGAGTTTTGGCCTCAACCTGGGAAAGCTTAATTACCCTCTAATTGGTTTGGATTCTGCGCGCGCTCTCTGTCTAACAGCTCACCTGGTCCTTTTTTTTTAATCTTTTTTCCTCCTAAACAAAAAATAAACAAATCGTAAGTGAATAAATGCGACGTTTTCCGTTTTATCTATAACCATCTACACAGAGAGGGAAAGAGAGAGAGAGAGAGAGAGAGAGAGAGAGAGAGAGAGAGAGAGAGAGAGAGAGAGAGAGAGAGAGAGAGAGCGAGAGAGAGAGAGAGCGGGGCCATGGACACTTCAGCACACCAGAGGATTACCTGAGGTTCTCAATCTAATCAAACAGAGGCCAGGCGGGATTTAGCGCGCTGGGGGGATAATAACGCGCGGTCCTGCTGGGGCTGACGGGCAGCAGACTCGCTTTTACACTGTGCATATTCAATTAAAGCTCAGATCTCTGACACCCGGGGATATTCCACACACACACACACACACAAAATGGAGACAAAAGAATGTTTGTATAATCAGATATCACTGTCATGGAGCGCGCATGCGGGAGAAAATCACCCGGGTCGCGTTTCAAGCATAATAAAGGGCACTCATATCAAATCGGTGTTGCTGCCCGTGTTGAATTAACCCGTGCTGTGTAGAAATAAAGTCTCTTAGGGTAGAATTAACCCGTGCTGTGTAGAAATAAACTCTCTCAGAGTAGAATTAACCCGTGCTGTGTAGAAATAAACTCTCTCAGATTAGAATTAACCCGTGCTGTGTAGAAATAAACTCTCTCAGAGTAGAATTAACCCGTGCTGTGTAGAAATAAACTCTCTTAGATTAGAATTAACCTGTGCTGTGTAGAAATAAAGTCTCTCAGGGTAGAATTAACCTGTGCTGTGTAGAAATAAACTCTTTTGGGGTAGAATTAACCCGTGCTGTGTAGAAATAAACTCTCTTAGATTAGAATTAACCCGTGCTGTGTAGAAATAAAGTCTCTCAGGGTAGAATTAACCCGTGCTGTGTAGAAATAAACTCTTTTGGGGTAGAATTAACCCGTGCTGTGTAGAAATAAACTCTCTTAGATTAGAATTAACCCGTGCTGTGTAGAAATAAACTCTCTCAGGGTAGAATTTACCCGTGCTGTGTAGAAATAAACTCTCCCAGGGTATAATTAACCTGTGCTGTGTAGAAATAAACTCTCAGATTAGAATTAACCCGTGCTGTGTAGAAATCAACTCTCTCAGGGTAGAATTAACCTGTGCTGTGTAGAAATCAAGTTTCTCAGAGTAGAATTAATCCATACTGTGTAGAAATAAACTCTCTCAGATTAGAATTAACCCGTGCTGTGTAGAAATAAACTCTTTTTGGGTAGAATTAACCCGTGTTGTGTAGAAATAAAGTCTCTTAGGGTAGAATGAACCCGTGCTGTGTAGAAATAAACTCTCTTAGAGTAGAATTAACCCGTGCTGTGTAGAAATAAACTCTCTCAGATTAGAATTAACCTGTGCTGTGTAGAAATAAACTCTCTCAGGGTAGAATTAACCCGTGCTGGGTAGAAATCAACTTTCTCAGAGTAGAATTAATCCATACTGTGTAGAAATAAACTCTCTCAGATTAGATTTAACCTGTGCTGTGTAGAAATAAACTCTCTCAGGGTAGAATTAACCCATGCTGTGTAAAAATAAACTCTTTTTGGGTAGAATTAACCCATGCTGTGTAGAAATAAACTCTTTTGGGGTAGAATTTACCCGTGCTGTGTAGAAATAAACTCTCCCAGGGTATAATTAACCTGTGCTGTGTAGAAATAAACTCTCAGATTAGAATTAACCCGTGCTGTGTAGAAATCAACTCTCTCAGGGTAGAATTAACCTGTGCTGTGTAGAAATCAACTTTCTCAGAGTAGAATTAATCCATACTGTGTAGAAATAAACTCTCTCAGATTAGAATTAACCCGTGCTGTGTAGAAATAAACTCTTTTTGGGTAGAATTAACCCGTGTTGTGTAGAAATAAAGTCTCTTAGGGTAGAATGAACCCGTGCTGTGTAGAAATAAACTCTCTGAGAGTAGAATTAACCCCTGCTGTGTAGAAATAAACTCTCTCAGATTAGAATTAACCCGTGCTGTGTAGAAATCCACTCTCTCAGATTAGAATTAACCCGTGCTGTGTAGAAATCCACTCTCTCAGGGTAGAATTGACCCGTGCTGTGTAGAAATCCACTCTCTCAGGGTAGAATTAACCCGTGCTGGGTAGAAATCAACTTTCTCAGAGTAGATTTAATCCATACTGTGTAGAAATAAACTCTCTCAGAATAGATTTAACCTGTGCTGTGTAGAAATAAACTCTTTTTGGGTAGAATTAACCTGTGCTGTGTAGAAATAAACTCTCTCAGGGTAGAATTAACCCGTGCTGTGTAGAAATAAACTCTTTTTGGGTAGAATTAACCCGTGTTGTGTAGAAATCAACTCTCTCAGGGTAGAATTAACCGTTGCTGTGTAGAAATCAACTCTCTCAGGGTAGAATTAACTCCATACTGTGTAGAAATAAACTCACTCACGGTAGAATTAACCCGTGCTGTGTAGAAATCAACTCTCTCAGGGTAGAATTAACCGTTGCTGTGTAGAAATCAACTCTCTCAGGGTAGAATTAACTCCATACTGTGTAGAAATAAACTCACTCACGGTAGAATTAACCCGTGCTGTGTAGAAATCAACTCTCTCAGGGTAGAATTAACCGTTGCTGTGTAGAAATCAACTCTCTCAGGGTAGAATTAACTCCATACTGTGTAGAAATAAACTCACTCACGGTAGAATTAACCCGTGCTGTGTAGAAATCAACTCTCTCAGGATAGAATTAACCCGTGCTGTGTAGAAATCAACTTTCTCAGAGTAGAATTAATCCATACTGTGTAGAAATAAACTCTCTCAGGACCTCAAGAGTTTGATATTAGTATTGAATGTTAAATGATATTGACATGAAATTTATTCCATAAAATACAAAAATCAGAACCATGGACAGGTCACGTGTGCAATGTTGATTATAAAGAGCGCGCGCTTCAGGGAGTCCAGGAGTGAAAAAGTGAATCAAGGTGCTTATAACGAGAACGAGCAAGACAACTTCAAACAAATCCATCCGTCTGTCTGTGTGTGTGTGTGTGTGTGTGAGTGAGAGAGAGAGAGAGAGAGAGAGAGAGAGAGAGATTGTGTGGACGAGATTTAGAGAAAGTATGGCGAAGTTATTTAGCTATTAATAACATTTTTCCCTCGGGCGCGTGAAGAGTCACACCATGCGCACTTTTTTTTTTCTCGCGCAGATGAAATTGAGAAAAAAACCCAAATGTTGGGCAGAGATAAACACCACCGGGCATCACAGCCTGGACCCCGAGTCTACATTCACTGCATTAAACTCAGATTAACTTCCCCTTTCACCCTTTCAGCATCTCATCAGGGAATTTACACCGCATGCGTTTCCTTCCTGAAATGGAGGATGATAATAATAATAATAATAATAATAATAATAATAATAATAATAATAATAATAATAATAAATAATTGTATTTATTATTATTACTAATTATTATTATTATTATTATTATTATTATTATTATTATTATTATTATTATTATTATTATTATTATGTTTGGACGCCTCCCCAGTGCGCATTTCAGCTATTTGCTCTATTAAGACTCCCGAAATTCTTATATTAACCATTTCACAGGATAAATTAATAATCATCTCTCACCACAATAAAAAATAAGTAGACCAGAGTCATTATTGTCCCGCAGGCCGGGAATGAAAATGTTCTTCTCCGCATGTAACCCGCTTTAAATCCTCTTAGAAAGACGCCTGTGCTTCCTGGAACCAATTACATTTCGCCGAACACCAAATGACCATCAGAGCAATGAATCTTATAGGGAAATAAAAGGCGTGTGGAATAAAATAGACTTGAATTCATTAATAATCCAGACAGAAACTGTAATTTATGGTTATTTATATTTTTCGGAATGATGTTTACAGGAATGAGATATCGATCATGTTCACGCGTGTTGTTTTATTTGGCATTTTATTTTTGTTTTGTTTTTATGGCAAATTCAGAAATGTATTTGTGTTTTAATTTATTTCTTGTGCTCGTCTGAAACGTGTGTTTTTTTAACACAAACGCAATAAATCATTTTCAGGCTCATTTTAATGTGTAAACGCGCAGGAATAAAACATTTCACCGTGATTTTATAGCGATTTAATTACACATCCAGATCCGTGCTGTCGGATTTCTAGATTAGATTTTATTAGACGTGTTTATGGCAGTGAGTGTCGATTAATTCCCCTCTGAGTGTTTGGGCTGTTAGGCGGCGTGTTCAGCGGCTTCAGGGTGTGTTAATCGTCCTGGAGGATCAGTGTGTGTGCAATTGATTTTGACATGCGCAGATTGGGTCTCTCTCTCTCTCTCTCTCTCTCTCTCTCTCTCTCTCTCTCTCTCTCTCTCTCTCTCTCTCTCTCTCTTTACTCTACTCTGTGAGATCAGCGGTGACTACAGATACAGTAGAGCTTTAACTAGAAGCCATGGCACGAGTTTCCTGGGTCCAGTTAAGAGAATAAATAAATAAATAAATAAATAAATAAATACATGTATTTATTGTTTATTATATATTATTAAATATATGAATATTTAACAAAACTGATCAATCTGAATTCGTTTCTAGTTTAAATGTCTATAAATTAATTTCAATTTTTTTGGTAAATATTTTATTTAAAAACTGATTGTGGAGATTCTGGAAGCTTCCAGAATAAGCAGAAGATTTCTGCTGATTGATGAGGATTAATATTATTAGCAAAAGAGGGCGAAATGTAAACAAAGCAAAACAACCATCTGTTATTATTATTATTATTATTATTATTATTATTATTATTATTATTATTATTATTATTATTATTATAATTATATAAATATTGTTGAGTGCCAGCCTAATAATATTAGTAATAATAATAATATTAATAATAAATCAATAAATCAGAATTAGAGATGGAAGGAGCATTTCACCGTGTTGTGTATTTAAAAATGCCGGACCGAGTTATACAAGTTTTATCACGTGACCAATCCACGTGCCGCACAGGTGAAATATACAGACCCGTTAAAAATAAATAAATTAATACAAAAAATAAATAAATAAATAAATAAATAAATAAATAAATAAATAAATAAATAAATAAAACATTTTTACAAATCTCGGAAAAGTACTTAAGAAAAAACGGCCAAAAAAGTCTAAAAAAAAAGTGCGTGAAAATGTGTCTCACACACACACACACACACACACACACACACACACACACACACACATATATAAACGTGCGACTTGTTGGATTAATGACCAGTGACCTTTCTGTAATTATCACCTAAGATTTTTATATCATTTCCCAAACCTGCTGTGTTTATGGCGTTATGGCGTTATGAGCTGTAATAACCTGACATAAAGCCTACTACAGAGGCACTGTGAGCTGTAATAACCTGACTTCAAGCCTGCTACATAGCAAGTTAGTGTGTTATGGGCAGACTGAAGTGCTTATGGCATTCACACCTCTAAGTGCTCAACAAAGAAGGGTGTTAAGGAGGTGTGTTGACTTTATGGGGATTGAGAAATAGAGAGAGAGAGAGAGAGAGAGAGAGAGAGAGAGAGAGAGAGAGAGAGAGAGAGATGATCTGTGGCCAGCATGTGGCCATCCTAAACTAATTGGGTATGAAATTAATTATGGGGTGGAAGTGCCTTTAAGACCTTAAAGTTTTCACACATTTGAGAGGTGTAACAGCAGATTAATGGCTTATAGCCAGCATTAAAAAATACTGCTGATCTAAAATAAAAAAATGTAAAAAATTACAGCTAAAAACTGTCATAAAATAGCAAACTCAGAGAATACAAAAGCATTTTTATGAGATTTATAACAACATCTTGACAAATATTTGTCATTCCATTATTTTCTTTTGTCTTTTTTCAACACATTTCAACCAGCATCCAGAAAATCTGGACCAATAAAAAAAAAAATAACTTAGAAATAACTAATAACTAAAAAATAGTAGAAATATTTAATAAAATGCATGTAATTGTTTATATATATAGTGTTAGAAAATATGTATTTTAAATAAATTATTGTATGTAGTTTAATAGTTTGCTTGTATTTGTTCTGCATTGAGTTTGGAAGCGTTTCTCTCTCACTCCTCTGAATATTAAAGACGCTTCTGATTTTTTTCCCATTGTGTGTATTTGCACGCTCTTACACTTTGTGTATTTCTCCTTTTTTTATAGTCTCTGAATAAGATATCGAGGAGCGCTTGAATCATTGAATCATCCTCCTCGCTCCTTGAATGGAGAGAAAATTCAATTGTCTTCTTCCTTTTTTTTTTTTAATGAAAAGCATTTTGTTCTGTAATTGAATGCTGCCTCTTTTTGTTCTCGTGTCGGGTCTGAGACCTCTCTGAAGTCTGACAGGCTCCTCTCTGCATTGTCCTACAAAACTGCTCCTGCGAAAAAAAAAAAAAAAGAGAAAAGAAGGGGGGAAAAGAAAGAGAAAGAAAGAAAAAAAGTGGGAAAAAAAGGAAGGGAGGAGGGGAAATGGAAAAAAGGAGCCCTCTGTTACTTTGTGTCCTCAGACTCAGTGCACTATTCAGACGAGTTGATGAACTCCTTCAGAAAGTTTATTAAGGCGAGGAAGACAATGAGGACTGAAGCCCGCGGCCCAGAGAGCAGACAGTTTATAAACTAGAGGCCATTGTGGCACAAAGGCAGATGCATGAATACTTCTGAATGGAGGCTTCAAACTGACACGATCAGGCTGGACAGCAACATGTTAAAGAGATTGAGAAGAAGAGAGAAAGAGAGAGAGAGAGAGAGAGAAGAGTGTGGTGTGTATCGGTGTAATTTCAATGAATCTGCACTTTCACAGCATTTCAGACCTTCTGCTCTGATCATGTTTGATAGGTGTTTTGCTGATGGATGTGGAGTTTAGTCCTGGTTTTGCCTTTTTTTCCATTTTTATTGCGTCACTGATTTATAATAATATAATTCACCGTGATTCATTATAACGAAGGCTGAGAAAATCATTACATTGTAGAATTATTTTGGTGGCAAATTTGAGATTTTATTCATTCTTTTTCTCCCTCTCTCTCTCTCTCTCTCTCTCTCTCTCTCTCTCTCTCTCTCTCTCTCTCTCTCTCTCTCTCTCTCTCTCTCTCTCTCTCTCTCTCTCCCTTTCTCTCGTCAGTTTTTTGGCATGCATGTTCTCACACTGAAAGCAAACATTGCAGGTGAACTAATCCAAAAGTTATAAAATAGAAAAATGACCAAATTTCCCCCCAAACTTGAACCCTGGTGTGATGCAAAGATTCATAATATATATACATCAACGTTTGAGGACACCTGAGCATCCTATTGGAGCATCTCAATCCACATTTATTATAGTACAGTCAGGTACAGGTGAGGTGAGGAGGCCTGGGGTGCAGTCAGTGTTCACAGTACGGTTGGAGCTTTATAGCAGGAGATCTTCCACCAAATCCAACCCATTGAAATGAGATCTTCATGGAGCTGGCTTTGTGATTTTTTTTTTTTAGCCCTCCCCAGTCCACGTTATCAACACAATCATCTCACAGAGCAGACATAAAACACATTTAGAAAGGGGGTTGAAGGTGTGTGTGGAGGGTCGACCCGAAGGCGAGGGAGATTACGCAGAGAGACAGCTATTAGCGGGGATAAAGCTCCTCTAAACAAACAAGCTAAAAGTATCAGATGATGGAAAGATCAATAACGCTTTAGTTAAAGAAGCAGAACTCTGATGGCTCTCGTCTCGAGTTCCCCCCCCTCCACCCCCCTCCCCAAGATGCCTTCTTCTTGATTGTTGCTTTCGTCTTTAATAACACAAGCCTCTTCTCCTGGAGGTGTCTGTATCGGCAATCCAATTTAGCCTCGGCTCACTCCAGCATTCAGGTAAAGATCTGTTTATCGTGACCCCTGGCTCAGCACAGCTCGTGAGATCCAGAGTGCTTAAAGAACTCAGTGATGGGACAGAATCGGGTTCCTGTTGGTTAATAATCGATACGTCCTCCAGGATCCCACGTCTTCACTTTCATTAGACAAAAGCTCTTCCTGAGAGGAGATAGGAGACCGAGGAAAGGAAACGACGTGTGCCATTTTCAACTAGGTGTTTGACGTGACGAGAGAAAATGACGCCATTTCTCCTCCAATCCATCTCGGTGTGATCATTCTCGACCGTGCCTTCGGACAGGATGAGGGTCCTCGGCGTCAGAAATAAATTCCCAAAGGGGTTTCGACTCCGGGCTGCATTCTGTTCTCTAGAGCGGTGGAGGCAATTCCGATTAAATTGGACCTTTTAGAGCTGATTCCTTGTCACACACTCGATACCGCTCTCAGAAAGCGAACAGAAAAAGAAGGGCCTCTTGTTTCAGGGCTTCGGTGTGAAGCGCATTTCCTGTCGAGTGTTTTGATCGTGTGTTATTCTGTATTTCTTGCCTTTTGGGTACGAATCGTATTGCTTTCTTCCCATTTTAATTACTTTCATCCTCATTAAGCCGCAATGACATTTTTTTATTTATATTCTGCTTCTGTAGTGGTGTCATTTCTGCTGTTTGACATATCACTCGAAAGAAGGCAATGCTTTATGAAGTACCTTATTTTCTCTCTAAAAGCCCCGCTTCATTATTTATGGCACTGTGACACTCGAGTAACTGCTGAAACAACGTGTTGCTCACCAGAATACATTCACATCCACCAGAAAAGCCATAATATACACAAACACATCAATCTTTGTTTTGCAGCTTTTAGAAACGTATGACAAAATGACAACAATATTTTTTGAAATGTTATTAGCGTTAATTAATAAAAGCACCTTTACACATCCTTGAAAATAACTAGTTTATAATATAAATATAACAGTTTATAACAAGCTTGTAATAAACCTAGTACTTTATCTAATCTTTTATTATACTCTTTAAAAGATGTCATTTGTGGGATTTTTTTGGGAAATTTTAAAGAATAAAAATGGTTCAGACCCGACGTTTAAAAAAAAAAAAATTAATTCGAAAAAAGAAATCCTACATTACTTCGTTTTAATTTTAGAATCCAAACCCGATTAAAAATAATTTTAATAATAATTAATTAATTGTAAGGCGAAACATATTGCATCTACATCCATAAATTCTTTAAAAATGTATATTTTTTTATTTAGAGAAATACAAAAAAAAAATTGAAAATATTAATAATAAAAATTTACATTAACATGCATAATATTTCTAAAGTCCCCACAAAGTTAACTGGGGTTGAGTTTAGTTCAAATAATAAATTTGTCTTTCGTGCAATTTGTGATTAGTTCTCTCTCTCTCTCTCTCTCTCTTTCTCTCTCTCTCTCTCTCTCTCTCTCTCTCTCTCTCTCTCTCTCTCTCTCTCTCTCTCTGTTGATTTTATATCGTTTATATTGTTTCATCATAGCAGCCTGATATTTAATATGTAATAAACTAATTAGTGTAAATGTTGAAATATGTAAAATTGACTACTGATTTATGATGCTTATAAATAACCAGGCAAGATGTCAAAGCTGTATTAGTCTTTGGAAGAGGATAGAAATATAAATGATATATGATTTTCCTCATTCCTTCTCCTTACACCACCTCGTATCATAGTCTGATCCTGAACCAAGTCTCCTTTAACACTGTTCTGTAAATTATTGCAAACTTGTTTTTGTGATCATTTCCCTGCTTGTCGGTTTTGACAGCTGTGTACTAGATTATTTTCGCGAGCAGCTTGTTTGCCAGTGAGGCACAGTGGAAAAGACAACAGGAATTTCCCCTCTAATTTCATTACAATGCTGAAAAACTGCCCCACATAATGGGCAACACTAATTAAGTTTGGAGCCGTGCGTGTAGTCTGAACGCTGATGAATTAGAGTCATTCACATCATGCTCGGCTGCTTTAAAATCACCATTAGCGCATGCTACTTAGGGCCATAACATCGCACATTTTATGCTTCTGATCCCCTTCACAAGTGGATTCTTCATTATTTTAACTTAACGACTGGCCGTTCTTTCAACCGCACACACACCGAGGCAATGAATCTGTTCTATCTAAGTGTTGCGAATCAGACATGTGAACGTTTTATTTTTTTTTAAACAAAGTGCAGATAAAACATGCAGGAGATATGGAGGTGTGTTAAGAGGCCAAAGTCCTGGAACTTCACCGAATACGACTTTGCGTTGCTCAATTCAATTCAATTTCATTTCTATAGTATTTTTCACAGTGCACATTGTCTCATAGCAGCTTTACAGAATCAAAAAATTAAGGAACAAAAATTTGGACATAGCTGAGCTATGTGCATTTGTCCCTGATAAACAAGCCTGGGGCAACTGTGGTGAGGAAAAACTTCATTAGATGAAACCTTGAGAGGAACCAGACTCCTATGGTGAACCCACCATCACCTCAATACAAACACTGAGAGTTTATCATGAACCGGAGTGTGTGATTATGAGTAATGACCTTTCTGTAGTCTTCTTCCTGTCTTAATCAAAACTTTTTATTAGGATGGGAACTTATAGAAGGTAAATATGAAGAATAAGAATAAGAAGTTTGTTGTTCTAGTAATGCACAGAATATTGAACTTTTTTGTTCTGTGAAATATTTTGAGAAATTCTCACTATATGGATGGTCATTTGAGAACAATTTTATGAACTTTTATGAAAAGGTGGTGGTGTTGGTGGTGTCGAGGGGATAATCCCACCTCTCAAGCCCTTCACGCTTTATATGCAGGCATGCCTGTCCCCTGGAGCTTGGGCACAGAGAGTCAATATGTCAGCGTTTATCGATACCCCACCAAGCTGCACAGCCTTGTCAGGGCCCTATTCAGGCTGTAATGGCCCCCTGGTGTGCGGTGTCTTTGCTGGGCTAAAGGATGCCGAGAGGCCCCGGGCCCCGTTCTCCTCCGAGCGCTCAGCGTCTTCACACACATGACAGGAACCATAAAAGAGCAGCGCCTCTGCGGCTTCTCTCACCCGCATTCTCTCTCTCTCTCTCTCTCTCTCTCTCTCTCTCTCTCTCTCTCTCTCTCTCTCTCTCTCTCTCTCTCTCTCTCTCTCTCTCTCTCTTCCTTTAAAACCTCCTCTTTTCTACATCCTTTAAAGAAGAAAAAGAAGGTCTAATTGTTTGTTGTGGGAGCCAAAGATTATAGACCCTTCCCTCCCCTTTTTACTTTTTTTCTTGTCTATTCTCACTTGGCATTCCTGTCATTTCTAATGGATGAGAGTTTTATGTTGCGAGCGCGAAGGTTTCGTTAATTCCGCAGTATTGATAGATTAGAGTGTGAATGGATTTGACATGTGACAGTTTGAGGCAGCGGTCCTGAAGAGGAAAACTATACATTTAGGGCCTTTTCAGATTGAAATAGTTTTTACTAGATGAGGTCATGTAAATATTACCAGTGTATTTCTGGTATTTTAGTCTCGTCCTAATCCATTATTTCATGAATTTTTCTGAATTGATCCCTTATTTTACCGAACTCCAGTCTTTGGATGAACATTTTGTTTAAATTGAAATGCTGTAGGATTCTGTTGTAACTAAATTATTTCCTGCGCCCATCCCTGCCACTGTTCCCACTTCCTGCCACTGGTATTAATCCCTGTCACTTATCTAATTCGTTGCTACTGAACCAATTCTAAGCCATTCTGATTTCAGTCCTTGCCTCTGTCTCCCAATCCCTGCTACCTAATCCCAGCCACTGAACCCATTCCAGGACACTTATCCCAGTCCTAGCCACTGAGCACAACCCCAGTCATTAGATCCCAATCCACCACTGATCTTAGTTCCACCCACTAATCTCAACATCAGCCACTGATCTCAGTCTCTGCCACGGACCCCAATCCCTGCTATTATCCCAATTCCAGCCACTGAATCCAATCTTTGCCAATGATCCCAATATCTGCCACTGGTCCCAATCCCTGTTTTTTAACCCAACCCCAGTCATCAATTCAATTTCCAGCCATTAGATCTCAGTCCCAGCCTCAGATCCCAATCCTAGTCACTGAATGCAATATACTGCGACTCTTGTATCATTGACAAACCTTTTTTCATTGGTGGCTTTGGATAAAATGATCCCAAAGGTGAGGATAAATGTAAATGAGATAAATGCTGTTAAAGCAGGTGTAGTCTACATTCATGCTATGCTCATGTGACTTACTAATAATTGGGCTTCCTACAAGAAGTTAAGGGCAGCGTGGGTCAAACTCCTTCTGAATCAACAGTGTGCGAATAAACACACGAGTAGCCCTTTAAGCTAGTGTTTGAAAGCATCTGGTGAACTCAGAGCTGCAGAAAAGCTGCTGAATGGATGAATGACCAAACCTCAGTGGGAGTTGTGCTGGGAAAAAAAAAACACTCACAGACAGCATGCATTTACTCCCAAATTTACTTTAGTATTCTTGCTAGAATTGTGTAGGAATTCTGTTCTTTATTTTTTGGATTTCAGGTTCTATGAAGTCTGGTATTCCATCATGTCTTTAGGCTGAACCATGTTAATACCCTTTAAACACTGTAAAAGCAAAAGAAAAAACCTTGTTTTAAAGAAATAATAATTCTTTCCTTGTCAGATTTTTGATCTCAGCAGAAATTTCCCTCAAGCCTTTTATCTTCTTCTTCTTCTTCTTCTTCTTCTTCTTCTTCTTCTTCTTCTTCCTCCTCCTCCGTCTCCATGGGCACAATATTATTTGAGCTTTAACTGTGAGAGACGTGTGTTTATATTAATAAGTCAGAGAGATATGCAGGAGAGGCAGATAGACTACTGAGATAACTAATCAGATCCCATGTCTGGTTTTGGGAACTGCTTGTGTTTTGAAGGCAGAAAAAAAGAAACAAATCGTCACACAATGCCAGGCACGAAATAAACATGCAACCAAAAAAATAAATAAAGATCGGAAAAGATTAATTTTGTGCTGCTATTTTGGTGCTGTGATTACAGAGGTGGTGGTGGTGGTGGTGGTGGTGGTGGTGGTGATGATGGTGATGGTTGTCATTTACATTCAACTGGTGTCATCCGCTACTTCATGTCTCGTCTGTGAAAAATAGCATGTGTAAGGACCTGTTTGTAATTATCCTGGAACTAATACGCTTTTCAAAATGAGCCATTATGAGCTAATGCCTCGCTGCGGAAAAAAAAAAAGCCCTGTCTGTTTTTTTGTCCCTCTGTCTCGGGTAGTTTGCGAGGTAGCTCCAGCTGATATCGAGGCCATTGGTTACGGTATTAAAAATAAGGCTCCATGGAATTTTGCCGTAATGTTGAGCTGAAGCTGATTCAAAGGCAGGCGTCTCAGATGAGGCTCGAGCCTCCTCTACCGTCTTCTCACCATGTCATGGAAGCCTTTCATCATCATTTATCCCTGACTAATTCTCAGGATTTCGGGTGGTGGTGAAGAAATCTGCATGTCTACCTCCAGTGTCCTATTCAATTGTCTCTTTTTTTCCCACCTAAACACCTAACAGTCTTTTTCGAGTTTGGACGCTGTTAAATTGCATTAAACTCAATTCTGTAATTAGATTTATTTCTGGTGCCTGATGCAATTCGAGATTAAGGTTGATCTGTGCGTTATCGAGCTCTGTGCAGTGGATGTGGGGGGGAAGTTTTCTAAATTATTGCATGCTAGAAAATAACTGGAGGAATGAAATGATTACTGAAGCAGTTTACGTTCCAGAAGATGTTCATTTCCAATGAACAATTATGGAAGGAGTCTCCAGTTTCAGCAATTCACACCTGGCTTTTAGAAGGTTATCTAAAAGCTTTGGGGTGGAGGATAAAGGTGTGTATCATGTCTGAGATAATGGATCACAAACACAAAACCCACTTTTTTCGTTTTGTTAGCTTGATTTAAACCCTGGCTCATTTTAAAGGCTTTGATTCCTCATTCTGGTTAAATCTGGAAAAATTAACATATACGTTGAAGTCTGAATGAAATGCCGTCATGGCCCCTTTCCTGGATAATTTGCTGTGTAATTAAACCTGAGCTGTTTCGTTTAGTATTTTTATACATAACCTCTAAGGAAAGGTTAGACCGTTCTCCTGATGTGTGAATTCATCCCCGGTGCACGCCTCCGTCTGGGACACGAACCACACAGCTGGAATTTCTCTTTATGAAGTGTCCAGCTGAGAAGTGGCGTTGATCAATGCTCCATTAGCTCACATTTAGTCGGGAACGCCACTGAAAAAGGCCCCTTGAGGGACAAAAGGGGGTGAAAAAGATGGAGTGAGAAGAGAGGAATGAAAAGAGAATGTCAGAGGAGGAGTTTGGAGACAGGTGATGGATATCGCATCTGCCTGAAGTCAGAGCAGAACGTGTGCAGGGGTTCGAGCATGAGCTCTGATACCACTCGGGCAGTTTCGTTTCGTTTTTTTTTAGTTTTGCTGTGATTTTGGATTTTCTTTTTATCTCTTCATGCTGGATTGAATTTGTATATACTCGTATAGCATAGTACAGTATAGTGTTATATAACATAGTATAGTATTATGTATAGTACATCGAGATATATATATATATATATATATATATATATATATATATATATATATAAAACGCTGTCAAAACGAACAGGTTAATAATGCAAATTAATTTTAACAGCACTAATTTTATTAGAATGTTGTTATTTATAAATGAATAAATAATAAAAATTCAAATGAAACTTCATGGAAAAAAAAATGTGTAACCTCTAAACATATGTTTTACTGATGCACCCAAATCAACACCAAAATCCACCATAATGCACACAATTAACCCTCTGGGGTCGACAAACGTGCCGGCGCGTTTTGTGGCATTTTTTTTTTTTTTTTTTTATAACGATCGTACAGATAAGAGCAATACATCATTCAAATCTGTAAAGGGTCTATTTTTATTTGCACACTCTCATAATAACAACAAAAAGCCTGTGCTTTTGTAAAATGAAGAGAACAGACAGGGGGCGCTCTCTGCCATCTCTGTCATCTGTCATCTCTCTTCACCGACACAATAATAAAACAACCTGAATCTCAGTCAATACTTTTCTCACAGACATAATAAATAGACAAAACAAATAATCTCGGATTATGCAATCGGTATGAAAGTTAAAGGAGGTACAGATTCTTCCGATTCTACAGATTAAGTATCACCTCATTAAGCGTCCGTGTAAAAACATAGCAAAATAGCAAAAGTTCCGTTTGGTGTCCTGATTGTTTACAAAATTTAAAGCATCATAATTACTTGAAAACATTTACAAGAATATTTTGTCCTCATGCTCCATGTTGAGTTTGGTTTCACTAATAATAAACACACATTTGCATAAAGCATCAATATTTGTCCATGTGCATGTTGTAAACATATAAGAAATGTGAAAAGTATTAATTTATGGTACATTTAGAACAGATAAAAACGTGCGATTAAGTTTTTCTTTTTTTATCATATCCAAAGGTTATAGTTAAACTCAATAGACCGTATTATCTCCTTGCACTCATCCATTTGGAGTGATTTCCAGGTCATTAGAAGTCTAAACGATCCTGCAGGACAAACACGCTCTTAATTAATGAGAACATTCAATTCACTCAACAGTTCTTTGTCTTTGGCACTACTTTATCTCTCTCCTCCTCCACGCGAGGAGTCGCTTCAGAACGAGGCATGAATCTAAAAGCTCACCCGAACATCTGTGTTGCACCTGATTCATGCCAAATTGAATTCCGCCTCACGTCAGTATTTAGTGAAAGATCGCATTGGGCCCTGGAGGAAAAACATCCTCGTGGCTGTAGCGCAGAATCGAATGCAACATAATTAGACTTTAATTGCTTGATAAGTGAGCTGGCGTTTATCAATATCCCCACAACCTTCAAATGGAATTACAGCGCAGTCATTATGTGAGGGATTAATCGGGATGTACCTTATTGTTTTCAAACAGGGAGAAGTGTTTG
>NC_139602.1:11058051-11078051 GCF_946808225.1 Silurus aristotelis
TATTTCAGTCCTTTAGTTTTTTTTTCCCACCTGCTCCCTGGAGTGGCTTCAACAGTCCGTGATATACATTATATTGACAAAAGTATTGGGACACCCGACTTTTCCACCCATATGTGATTCTTCACCACGATGTTAGCAAAGAATTGGAGGTCTTTGTCTTTGCAAAGTCTTTGGATGCTGTAGAAAGTTTTCCTTCATTTGAACTTGGAGACCCGAACCTGTTCCAGCATGATAATGTTCCTGTGCACAAGAAGCCCAGAAAAGTGGAATTTATTTTAGGAGCAAATTAGGACTAAATGTGGAATGGGAAGTTTCTAAAGAAGCACATACCAATCTTATGGTCAGGTGTCCACAAACTTTCATCTATTTATCGTATACAATTTCATAAAAATTGGTTTAATTAGACTGAATAAGGTTGGAAGAAATTGATTGTGTGACAGAAAATTGTATGCTAATTATTGGAAGTGCAAAATATTTTATTTGCAACACCTGCAAAAACTTTTAATATACATTTTTTGTACATTTTATTGGAAATATGAATTATATATGGGTTTTAATTAAAAAATATAAACTGGATCAGGGCATCTATAAAAATAAATAAATAAATAAATAAATAAATAAATAAATAAATAAATAAATAAATAAATAAAAGAAAAAGTTAATAAAAGGTTCTTTATGAAACAAGAAAAAAGCCAAAAGGTTCCTCCGCAACCCAACAATCGTTCTTTTTCAATCATCTATGAAGGTCTGTTTGGGGCTCCATTGACCATTTTCTCAGCCCAGAGATCTTCCCCAAATTCTCCCCCTGATGAACAAGCACAGAGATCCTCACCAAAATGTTTGCCTAGATGCTTCACCCCAATGGGAATTCCATTTTCCGATGTCCAGAGCTGTCGGAAAACTCAGAGCAGTCATGAAGCAGACTCGAACCCATTTATTATCGTCCCCCTCACTGGCTGAGATGTTTTTTTGACAGCCTTTTGCCACCCTGTGGATTTTATGAAGGAGCAAAAACAAAAGCGAATACAGTAGAGTTATAGCAGCAGCTGTTGTCTCTGAGACGATGAGTAAAAAGGGGGGGGGGGCAGACAAGACGAGAAAAGTGAGACAAAACACATTCCTGATGAGTTCTCATCTCTGCTCGAGGCTTTCCATTTCTCCTCGTAACAACTCAAAAGACGGCGGGCCGCTTGTAAACCCCGGCTACGTATCAGAGATCGCTCGAACTCCCTGAAGACTCCTGTCCCCCCTACAACAACATTCATCAATCAAAAGCTTATAAAGAAGAAAAAAGAATAAAACGACCTGATCTTTCCTTTATCCCTCGCTCTCTTTGCCATTGGTGGACCCTCGTTTACAATGAAGGAAAAGCGCACTAACACATTTCACATATGTCTGACGAGTGTACACACTACACACTCACTACACACACTACACACTCACTACACACACTACACACTCACTACACACACTACACACTCACTACACACTCACTACACACACTACACACTCACTACACACACTACACACTCACCTCTTCACTGGTGGGAGGACGAATTATCCTACGCCTGTTTTTCACTTGATTTGACACTTTAAGATGCGCTTCTAGACAAATAGGAGCTCAGGGGACAGAGGTTCTGTACATCGATGGTGGATTTTTCCGGGACATCTGTTCTGATCTGACCAAAGTGCCGATGCAGTAAATAAAACTGTGCATGACTGAGCGTGAAAAAAAATCACATGGACAACTTTGTTCCTGAGAGTTTGAATTACTGGAGGAAACAGAAATACACTGTTTAAACACAGATTTTCTGCAGTCTAAAATAGTGGATTGTGATTGGCCGGAAGGAGTTCAGATATGTATAGTGGATTGTAATTGGCTGGAAGGAGTTCAGGTGTGAATAGTAGATTGTGATTGGCTGGAAGGAGTTCAGATATGTATAGAGGATTGTGATTGGCTGGATGGAGTTCAGGTGTGAATAGTGGATTGTGATTGGCTGGAAGGAGTTCAGATATGTATAGTGGATTGTGATTGGCTGGATGGAGTTCAGGTGTGAATAGTGGATTGTGATTGGCTGGAAGGAGTTCAGGTGTGAATAGTGGATTGTGATTGGCTGGAAGGAGTTCAGGAGTGAATAGTGGATTGTGATTGGCTGGAAGGAGATCAGGTGTGAATAGTGGATTGTGATTGGTGGGAAGGAGTTCAGGTGTGAATAGTGGATTGTGATTGGCTGGATGGAGTTCAGGTGTGAATAGTGGATTGTGATTGGCTGGAAAGAGTTCAGGTGTGAATAGTGGATTGTGATTGGCTGGAAGTTCAGGTGTGAATGCAATGCGTTGAACACTCAGGTAGTTTGCGCTTGTCAGGTCAGTCTAAATTAATATGCTGCTTATAAACACCAATCCAACACTGGGTATTAAGTTTGACACCCTTATAAACACTCACCTAGCTCTGGATCACCACATATTTATATTCTCTAAACAACACTATGATGCAGAGATGTTGAGGTGTTTAAAAGGTTGGTTTCATATTTATTTATAGATTGTTTTTAACAGTGAACATTGTCTCAAAGCAGCTTTTTTAGAGATAAACCAGTGGTGACTGTGGCATGGAAAAAACTCCCTGAGACTTTATGAGGAATCAACATTGAGGGGAACCAGAATCCAAAGCGAACCCGTTCTCATCAACACCAAATGTCCATTCGATGTCCGTATTAATCCTCACTTAGAAAGTGTTCTGGATTCAGGAGTTTCAGAATAAAAAAAATTGTACACGTTTTGAAAAGCATTCTTTTTGTGCCATCCTGGTCTCGGAGAATAATGCCGCTTACAGGATGTCATGTGAAGAGCTGAGGAATTTGTGCTGACGGATAAAATTCGTTAATGAAGTTTTCTCCTCCTGATCTAATTTTTAAACACTTTGAAAATCTCCAAAGGTCATTTCAAACTCAATTACCTTAAAAAGGTCACTCACAGAAAGTGACTGTAGTTAACCAGAGTCTTGAGTGTTGTTCAGACAGTGGCCTGGGGGAAGAGCCTGAGAGTGGACTATGGCGGCATTTATGGACATCCTGTATTTGTTTCTCTTCCTCATGTCATGTGTGGTTTTTGTCACTGGATTAGATTCAGTCTATCTGCGCAGATCTGCTGGAATGATCACAGGCGCTTTATTTCAGCTGCTTTATTGGACGGAATTCAAAAGAAATGAGAAGGAAAAAGCCGCTTCTGGACGATCTATGAGTAGAGAATTACAGAGTTACAGAAAAATCCCAAGCAGGAGTTGACTGTTCTCAGTAAAAAAAAAAAAAATACCGGAGACCTTCTTCCCAAAGTGGCCCAGATTCACTCCTATAATGTTCTAATGCATGTTTCTGGCAATGAGAATGAAAATGTCTATGAGCATTTATTATTTTTTTGGCTCTCTGTAGGGTATGGAGAATAATAGACAGGCCTTTGGCAGCGCTGTTGACCTGCTCGTAGACAGCTGTGGAAACGCATCCATCAAATGGCAGTTTAGTGAGACTAAAGTTGAGGGTCGTGGTGTGGGACAGGGGACAGGACAGGTTTCCTCACCAACTTCTTCTTCATCTGCTCCAAGCTGCTGTTCTCTTCATCGTCTTTTCTCAAGCACACGGTGAACAACAGCAGATTTGTGGAAGTCGTTTTATTATATCACGCTCGAGACTGAGAAAATGAGGTGTTCAATAATAAACAAGCAACCGATGATTCAGCAAAATCTCACAACTGCCATGAGAAAGAAAATATCCATCAGCATCTCGTTATTCCATGAAATGTATCTCGGAAATATTCGAGAAAATCAGGTTATTAGTAGAAATGCAGCTTGTTATTATGGATTTAAATCCAGTGTGAGACTGGTAATAATTGTGCATAAAACTTCACACAAGTAAAAAAAAAAAAAAACATTTTTTATAAAAATTAATAATAATGAGATTTTTTCTTAAAATAATGAGATTTATTTTCTTGATAACCGGACCATTTTTTAGAATGACAAGCTTTTTTTTTTTTTTTTTTTTTACAATAATAATAATAATAATAATAAAAAAAAAAACAATAAAAGAAAAAAACACATCTAACCTATAGATATGTAGATACATATACAATATATATTTATATATTTTTAATGTATTACTTTATTATTATTATTATTATTATTATTATTATTATTATTATTATTATTATTTTATTTATTATTGTTATTATTATTATTATTATTATTATTATGATCATTATTATTATTATTATTATTTTATTTATTATTGTTATTATTATTATTATTATTATTTTATTTATTATTGTTATTATTATTATTATTATTATTATTATTATTATTATTATTATTATTATGATCATTATTATTATTATTATTTTATTTATTATTGTTATTATTATTATTATTATTATTATTATTATTATGATCATTATTATTATTATTATTATTATTTTATTTATTATTGTTATTATTATTATTATTATTAATAATTATTATTATTATTATTATTTTATTTATTATTGTTATTATTATTATTATTATTATTATTATTATTATTATTATTATTATTATTATTATCATTATTTATTATTATTATTTTATTTATTATTGTTATTATTATTATTATTATTATTATTATTATTATTATTATTATTTTATGTATTATTATTATTATTATTATTATTATTATTATTATTTTATTTATTATTATTATTAATTATTATTATTATTTTATTTATTATTATTATTATTATTATTATTATTATTATTATTATTATTATTATTATAGGATAGACCAGAAAAAATACCAAAGCACTTACAAAACACAACTATGAATATGGGAAACTTGCCTGACAAAGTGGTTTTATATTATTATTAGTGACAGTTGTACATATCACATCACAAAATATCGAAATAACGATCAACATGAGAAATTGTAATAAAAATCTATTTGAGTGGCGCTGTGGCAGCTAGCACGCAGACACACACTAATACACCTTCCCCAAACAAGACAAAACTCTTTGTTCTTCATGTCCCATGACTTTGGAGCTGTCGAACAGCTCTGCTTAAACGTTAAAAAGCGATGAGATCTGACGTCTGAGATTACCCTCAAGCACAATCTCCAGAGTCAGATCCTCTTCCAGACCTCTCCCACGAGGCTCCTCATCCCATCCGTCTTCATCACAAGCCCCTGGTTTAGTTTTATCACCCTGGTTGATAGATTGCGGGATCGGATCCGTATCAGTTCCATGCTGGCGTGACGTACTCTCCGGTTTTGTGCTGAGCTGGAGATCTAACAGCCAGGTTCTCGCTTCCCAGAGAGCCAGAAGAAGGGAGATGAGAGAGAGATGCTTGTTGCTCTAGCTTTGCCAGGTTCGACATTAAATAGGAAACACAAACAAGAACGAAAAATTGACACGTATGTTACGTGTTTCGCAGCCGTCTCACAGAGTCTCTTATCAGGCTTAATGAACATGCCGCTATTAAAGGTAGAATCTAATAAGCTGTAAGCATCGCCTTTTTTACAAGCCGTACAAATCAATTTGGCAAGACGTGGTTAGCATCTGTCTTTATGCTAGCAGCTCGCTTAGAGAGAGGACTTGATTTTGTTGCTTGTACCAGACCTCGTGAACGCTGTGGAAAAATAAGAAATTCAGCATTAGCATGATCTGCTGTAATAGCCGTATTGAGAGGCGATCCAGAATTTATTAGAGTAAGTTTTGTGCAGAAATCCCACCCAGCCCGACAGACAAGCCCCTCGCTCCTCCGAGTCTGAGCTTATGTTCTATAAAAGAATAAAAAGGATTTGGTGCAGATTGCAGACGAGCAAATTTGTTGCAGCGCATCCGTGCGTAGTTTCGAACAGTTTCCTATTATTGCAATTTAAATGACTCGCTTTCAGTCGCTCTGTATTCTCTGATACTTATCACGCTAATCCCTCTGCATCCTCCCTGCGTTTCGCACTCGCAGCGCCGTTAATTAACATAGTGGCGCTTTGCTTATAACAGTACGTGTGCACGCAGCAGGAACAGGAACGCAAAACCTGTCGCCACCAGAAAATACAAAGAGAAAGAAATGATTCCAGCTGAACGGCTTCCCAAACCTTTTCAAGATGGCCGCCAAGAGGAATGAATGGTTTATAAAGATGGGGCTAGCAACAGTTCTGATTGCTGATTGGCTTTGCAAGTCACATGGCACAACACACAATATACAGATGGTACACGAAGTCAGGTAGCAAGAAAAATGATCAAGCTAACCGTGGTCTAGTAATGGATCATGAACGATTTGGTTCTTTCGAACGAGTCTTTAATGTGATTTAGAAGAACGAGTCGTCTCAAAAAGTAATTGGTCCATTTTCTACTGGACGCACATGAGCAAAACATCACAAAATCTAGGAACCAAGATTTAGTAGTTCATCTTATGAGTCCTCTGGTCCGAGTCGTTCATTCTTTTGTCACATGACTCTTATAGATGCTGCACAATGCAATAGATTGTTTAGTTTTTTTTGTATGAATCTTGACATTGTTGTTACAATAATTATGAGAGTCACATGACAAAATAACGATCCAGAAGATATGAGAAGTGAAGCTCTTTATTATTGGAACTACAGTCAAGGTTGGCGTATGTACTCGTGTTTGTGGATTTGATTATTGATAACATTTTATTAAATTTCTGATCAAATGAACAAAATTAACCGAGTTTCTATAAAAATCCGATCTTTCCATCACTGCTGAGGTCATGATGCGCTACAATGGCTGAGCTGCATTATTGGAAAATGTACTGCATAATGTTCTGTTTAGTCGCCATTTTTTTATTAACAGCCATTTTGTGGTTGTTTGTGTATGTAAGTCAGCGAGTTGAATGATGAACACGTTATTGAATTCTATATTAGCAAATGAGTATGAGAGAGATTTAGATACAGGGTGGTGCAGGGAAAGGAGAAATTTTGGAGGAGTTTTCGACCCTGGGGTATCAATTGTTTTGAACATGTGCGAGCTCATTTTGAACCCCTTTCTATAATGGTGCCAGTGTGAGTGCTGCACAAAGAGAACTTTGGTGTTAAACGCCCACACAGGAGAGAATATTGAGGCTGAATATCGAGCTGCCATCGTGAGGAGCCTTCGCCGCTCGCTTCCACAGCACCATGTTCAAGCTGTTTCTTCTAAATGCAGTGGATGCACTCATGATGACGTCCAAACTGGAAATTCCCTTTGTGCACCACTCACATTATCACCATTCTTATAAAAAAGTGAACGCTCATTGAGCACCACTTTACTACTCCATTATATTTAATGGTAAGGGGTTCAAAATGAGTTCACACTGGTTCCAAACAACTGCCCACACCCAAGGGTCAAAAACTCCTAGTTCCAAAATTTCCAAAATTTGTTTTTTACATGTCTCAGAATGTGTTGTCCTTCATAAAGCACCGAATCATCGGTCTCAGTAGACAAGAAATGCTTATGAAGGATGAGAAGGGTCTCTGTGGAGGAATTAGACTGGATTGTGGAGTGGAGAGAGAAAACTGGGACTGTCCAAGGTGACTTTGTGATCAGGTTCCAGAGCCTTAAATCCAGCTGAGAAATGCAGCTGGTGTGGCCTGGACCCAGATGGAATACACACACACACACACACACACATGAACGAACACAGACATGTTTAGAGGTTTTTAGTTATTCTGCATTTGCGTTTTTTTGAAGGGAGATGAAGATCGAAATTCCAGTACCTCACCATGTACCTCAGGATTTTTGACATCAAGTGCAGGATCTACAGTATCCTTCAAAACTCTTCTTCTTAAGGATTCAACCTCACAGTCATGATGTCACACCGTGTTGGATGAAAAAGGCAGACAATTGCTGTGGAGTTGAAAGACCCACAGGGTCAAAAGTAGGGTCCCGGGATCATAGGTCATGTGACCTTGCTGCTATTTAAGTGAAGGAAGTGGTGTATCCCAGTTTTCATGTCCCCGGGCGATGAGACCTGTTTATCCGACCTCAGTAGGAGATCGGTTTAAGTCTTGGCACCCGTTCCTGCTCCTACTTAAGCTCCGGAGGAGTTTAATGGAGCCTGCGGATGACATGAGGGCGACTTTTTGCTGTTTTTTCCCCTGCGGGAGCGGTGTGGATTAATGCTCAGGTCCTAGTTAAAGGGCCCCCTCGGATGCTTTATAGTCTGAAAGTTGGGGGAGGGGTGGGCGTCGCTTTCTGCGACTAAAGACTAAAGGAAAAAAAAGGGGGTTTAGAGCGAACACTTGACAGATGGGTAAGAGTCATCTTTGGTCGAATCAAACGCTAAAGATCCATTGAAGCCGATTTGAATGAGACGCTAGCTGCTAGCAACCTGACAGTTTTGCACACAGACAATATAAATACCACTTTGGGAAAAGGGGGGTGGGGGAGGGGTGGGCAAGAAAGGGGTGTGTGTCTGTGCATGTGTGTTTTGTCGAGTGTGTCTGCGCTTCCAGTGCCTCCGAATAGAGTGTGTCCTTGTGTGCATACCATGAAAGTGGAACTCTTAAAGGGCTGTTTAAAAAGGGACGCCCCCCTCTTTGTGGCCAGTGTTCGGTCCGCTGTATTGAGAGTTCTTTGTCCCGTGCTTTCATCCTGCTGAACAATGGACCGGGCCGTTCCAAACACAACAGTAGATGAACTGTGCTGACAGTGTATTAAGCGCGGATGAATTGTCAGTTCGACGCATAGATCAATGTCGTTCAACCTTCGGCGCACACGGGGCCCCGGCCTCGCCCCGACCAAACGCAGCCGGGGCCCAATATACAGGCCCCGCCTTTTCACCTCCTTCAATTAGATTCACGTGAAGCAGAAGACTTTTTTTACCATCTGTAAATTTACCATCAGCCGCTTCTGAGGGAGATGATGATTTACTCACAAAGCTTTCTTTCTTTCTTTTTTTCTTTCTTTCTTTCTTTCTTTCTTTCTTTCTTTCTTTCTTTCTTTCTTTCTTTCTTTCTTTCTTTCTTTCTTTTTGTTTCATTAACCTTTTTTCTCTCCATTTTGTCTGTTTTGTGTCTGTTTGTTTGTTTGTTTGTTTGTTTGTTTGTTTGTTTGGTTGTTTGAGTCTTTCTTTCTTTCTTTTTTTCTTTCTTTCTTTCTTTCTTTCTTTCTTTCTTTCTTTCTTTCTTTCTTTCTTTCTTTCTTTCTTTCTTTCTTTCTTTCTTCCTTTCTTTCTTTCTTTCTGTATTATTAACCTTTTTTTCTCTCCATTTTGTCTGTTTTTTGTCTGTTTGTTTGTTTATTTGTTTGTTTGGTTGTTTGATTCTTTCTTTCTTTCTTTCTTTCTTTCTTTCTTTCTTTCTTTCTTTCTTTCTTTCTTTCTTTCTTTCTTTCTTTCTTTCTTTCTTTCTTTCTTTCTTTCTTTCTTTCTTTCTTTCTGTATCATTAACCTTTTTTCCTCTCCATTTTGTCTGTTTTTTGTCTGTCTGTCTGTCTGTTTGTTTGTTTGTTTGTTTGTTTGTTTGTTTGTTTGTTTGTTTGGTTGGTTCTTTCTTTCTTTCTTTCTTTCTTTCTTTCTTTCTTTCTTTCTTTCTTTCTTTCTTTCTTTCTTTCTTTCTTTCTTTTTCTGTCTTTAATATATCCATTTATCCTTTACTCTATCTATCTATCTATCTATCTATCTATCTATCTATCTATCTATCTATCTATCTATCTATCTATCTATCTATCTATCTATCTATCTATCTATCTGTCTGTAATTGTGTTTGTTTGTTTGTTTGTTTGTTTGTTTGTTTGTTTGTTGTGGAATGTGAGCTCCAGCTCAGGGTTTGTGCAGGTGAGGTGTGTGTGTTGTGGAAGTGTGTGTTCTGCAGCTGATCTGCTGATCATAACAGGAAGTTTTGTTTAGAGCACAGCTTCAGTCACTTTGCAGGAACAACGGAGTAATAAAACACACACACACACACACACACACACACACACACACACACACACACACACACACACACACACACACACACACACTTCTCCACAGGGACAAACTCGCAGTATTCCCCACTGTGTGTGTTCATGTCTGAGCAATAAATATTTGAGTTATTAATTCTGGACAGAATGAACATTAGGATTTATTTCTTAATGTGTCTAATGTTATGAGAAGCAAAGCAGCTCAGAGGATCGAGCGTGTGAAGACCTCAGCCGCAGGTTGCTCGCTGTTTTCACACAGTTTATTACTATTCATCTCGATTTGTACTTCAGAAACTTTTTGTTTTTCTCCCACCAGGTGTGGTTTAGTAACCGAAGAGCCAGATGGCGCAAACAAGCAGGAGCCAATCAGCTAGCAGCATTTAATCACCTGTTACCTGGAGGGTTTCCTCCTACCGGAATGCCCACCCTACCAGCCTATCAGCTTCCTGAGACCACCTATCCTAGCACCACCCTCTCACAGGGTAAGAACCAATCACATGTTGGATAATGAATCCGTAGCTTTGATTGACAGTTCTAATCCTGTGTGCGTTTGCATTGTAGATGGAAGTAGCACACTGCATCGACCCCAGCCGCTCCCACCCTCCTCCATGCACCAGGGGGGGCTCTCAGCCGACACTGGCTCCGCCTACGGCCTCTCGTCTAATCGCCACACCTTCTCCAGCTACTCGGACACCTTCATGACTCCGTCAGCTCCGAGCAACCACATGAACCCGGTCAGCAACGGGCTTTCCCCTCAGGTTAGAAACAACTTTATCATGATCTTCAGGAATGTTAAAGGGCCAGTGTGTAATATTTACAGCCCTCTGCTGTCTGAGATTTGAACTGCAATTGGAATAAAACATTAACTGGCCTTTTTTCATCTTATGGACTTCATA
The DNA here is from genome assembly GCF_946808225.1 of Silurus aristotelis. Classification (NCBI taxonomy): domain Eukaryota; kingdom Metazoa; phylum Chordata; class Actinopteri; order Siluriformes; family Siluridae; genus Silurus; species Silurus aristotelis. The sequence goes on from NC_139602.1 coordinate 11,068,869, forward strand.
AAACTTGCATTTTGTGAAGAAAATGAGGGTGAATTTTTTATTTCATGGGCCTGAAAATTGTCAAATTGAAGCAACTAGTAAGATCTATTCTATGACCGTAGCGCGTGATTAGCGTGAGATGTATATTTTTTACGATATCTTTTAAAAGTTATTACAGGTGTAGAAACACTTAAAAAAAATTCACATACTGCACCTTTAAAGAATTTCTTCTCCATTAGTATAAACCAGTTGCCAAAGTGTTTCACCAAAAGGGTCCTGAACATCATGTCTTACTTTTATACAATCTACAATCTACAACATTCTGATTGGTCAGAAGGTGTTGATCAGGAGGTGCAGCTCTGAGAGAAGTGCAGCAGGGTGATATGAATCATTCTGATACCTTACAATGGATGCTTTAATGTGATCCTCAGTGTGGTGAGGTTTTCTATAAGGATTATGGTTTTTGTACTTTTTTTTGGATTTGGAGTCTCCAATGAGATGTTCATGTGTTGTGGTTTCCCATAAATAATAAGCCGTTTTTTTGTCTTGTCTTGAAAACCTGCTGGAAAGGATGGATGGATGGATGGATGGATGGATGGATGGATGAATGGATGGATGGATGGATGGATGGATGGATGGATGGATGGATGGATGGATGGATAAGTGGGTGATGGATGGATAAGTGGGTGATGGATGGATAAGTGGGTGATGGATGGATGGATGGATGGATGGATGGATGGATGGGTGGGTCAATGGATGGATGGATGGATAAATGGGTGGGTCAATGGATGGATGGATGGATGGATGGATAAATGGGTGTGTCAATGGATGGATGGATGGATGGATGGATGGATGGATGGATGGATGGAAAAATGGATAGGTTTCTGGAAACATTGTTAATGTCTCAGGGGTGGTTGTAGTAACATTATATGTTCTTGAAGCATTTTCCGTTTTAGAGAAGAACTGAATGGGATTTGAGGTTTGTGTGTCCTAATTGTGTCATTACATACACTAGACACTTTGCTGTGTGTCTGCGTGGTTGATCACACCCAGCTGTGGATCATCAGTGTTACGAACGAACATCTGGACGGACAGAGCTATGAAAAACGATGCGTATTGACGCAAACGAAGAGTGAATTATACACAATTACCCATCAATACCGGCCAGTCTGACTGACCCTCACCAACAGGATGTAACTAACAAGCAGAAAATACGATTGAAATGGTGTGTAAAGAGTTGAAAATGAATTTCAATGCTACATTTGTCCACAATTACCCTCATTCACACGTTTTATTCAGAGGGGTTTTTTTCTCGTTCTTTTTTTTTTTTCTCAAAGCAGATTGGAGAACATTTTGTGGTATTAGCTCTCTCTCTCTCTCTCTCTCTCTCTCTCTCTCTCTCTCTCTCTCTCTCTCTCCTTCCTGAGAAGAAGGAATGAAGGATTTGATGACAAAAAAGAGCTTTTCCGTTGCAGAAGGATAACACAGGCTCTTCGCCGTGTGTGTGATTCTTAATCATAGCACAGAGGTTTTAAGCACTAATGCGCTTGTGCTCAACCTAAGTAAATGCCACAGATCTCTCTCTCTCTCATACACACACACACACACACACACACACACACACACACACACACACACACACATTCACATTCTCACACTTTTTTATACCCAGGCTTCCGAGTTCCTCTCAGCACTACATAATACATTTTTCCTGGTTAATGCTATGGATTAGGAATTCAGCTTTCTGGATTAAAAAATAAATTAGAAATTAATTTAAAAAAGAAATTAAGTGCCTACAGGTTTTAAATTGTTACTGAAAATGTTTTAATTAATTCAAAAGAAAATAATAATCTTTATTTTTATATAGAGCCCTTAAAAGTCGCAAGTCAAAGTGCTTTCCAAGCATAAAAATTATGTTTTTTTAAATAAAAAATTATAATAATAAAATATATTAAATAAATAAAATAAACATTAGAATCAGAATCAGAATTTTTTTTTTTTTTTTTTTTACCTATAAAGAATTTGTTTTGGTGACAGAAGCTTCCAGGTGCACATTTGTATCAAGGATAAACTAATTAAAAAATAAATAAAATCATTTTAAAAAGGACAAACAAAAGTATGGTATTGCCCATTTTTTTATGAAATAAATAAATAAATAAAAAGTGGAATTGCACATATTTTGTATTTTTGTTGCACAATAGGTAGAGCATTTAAATGTTCATCACAGATACATCACAAAAATAAAAAAAAATAAAATCACCTGAAAGATATCCATAAAAAAGCAAGTTTTTAGATCAGATATTAAAACAGTAAGAGATTTGGCCTGTCTAATCTCAATGGGTAGAAAATCCCAAAGTTTTCAATAAACGTTACATAAACGTCTCCTTCCATCCAAGTTCATCGTATCGTTTTTATTTCATGAAGTAACTTTTAACAACAGACGTTATTTGCGAAGCAGCTTCACCCAAAATATAATAAAATGATATTTAAATATGTACACTATACGGACAAACACCATAACATATGATCGGTATGTGAATCTTTTTCAACATCGAGTCCAAGTTTACCATTATAATTATCTCCATTCCTCTGGGAAGATGTTCAACGAGATTTTGAGGCCTGGGGTGCAGTCAGCGTTCACATTCATCCACGTTAAATAGGGTTGGAGCTCTATAGCAGGAGATCTTCCACCAAATACAACGAATGGAAAGCAGATCTTCATGGAGCTGGCTTTGTGCACAAATATCATGCTGGAGCAAGTTTGGGTCTCGTAGTACAAGTGAAGGGAAAATGTTCTGTTTTTGCATCCAGAGGTGGCTGGAAAAGTCAGATGTCCTAATACTTTTGGGGTTACAGTATGGGTTAAAGTCATAAACCTGCCCCTGTGAGCTCCTGTAATTCTCCATGAGAATTCTGTAGTATTAAACCAATCAGCTTTTCTGCCATTGCATCCTTGAAAACTGTTAAGAGGTGTGAGGAAGAGGACGAGGAGGAGCGGCTAAATATCTCAGCCATGTGGTAGAGCCATTAGACTCTGGTTGGGCTGGAGATATATGTCCATCCTGACAGCAAGACCAGAGTTCAGGCTCAGCTCAAAGTCTGTGCTCTGAAGCTGCCAGCACTTTCACACGAAAACCTCGGAGCGAACCCAGGAATCCCTACTGCACACCAGCATCTGCTGCAGTCACTTAGCGCTCAGCTCCACATCTCCACATCTCCACATCTTCATATCCGCCCTGACGCTGGGGATCTTTTTCAGCTTCCTACACAACTGCAGAGCTCAATCTGGGCAAAGACTTGAAGTTGGCGAGAAGATGCCTGCATTCCAGCAGTGTTTTTTTATAATAAAGGACTGTTTGTGGTGAAGCTTCTCCCAGCTCTCACTTTCATATCACAGGAGACTTCATTTAGAAAAGTCTGAAATGTGAAGAAAAAACAAAGAAATGACAAAGTCATATGTACTTTACCAAGAAACGTTTCCTTCACTCCATGTGAACGTGTCAGATGTTGTTCTTTACTCCACTACAGTGCATAAGAACTTACTGTTCCTCACCACTCTGACGTGAGAACTTTAAGAGCAATAAATGAGCACCCGTGGAGAGAGCACAAGTCTAATCGCATGCTCCTGATGAATGGAAGATCTCCTGCTATAGAGCTCCAACACTATTTGTGATGAATGTGGAGTCCAGGCCTCCTCACCTCACCTACATCAGCACCTGACTTTACTAACAGCCTTGTGGATGAATGAATCTCCACACAAATCTAGTGGAACATCTTCCCAGAAGAGTGGAGTTTATTGTTACAGGAAATGGGGACTAAAGGTGGAATTAGATGTTCAGGAAGAAGCAAATACCAATCTTATGCTCAGGTGTCTACAAACTTTTAGCCACGTTGTGTACATGTTTAAAGAAGTCAGGGTTTGTAGTTTATTTAAATGAATTGGAGGTAAAAATCAGAAAGAGTGTGAGGATCAATTTTAAGCTAGAAGCTTTAACCCATGGTTCACTCCTTTAAAAAAAAAGATCTTCTCTTTTCCTGCATGTAAAACAGTGCTTTATTGAACATATGTTTGGTGGAGACAAGCCATTTCTGCTCATGGCTGGTAAAAAAAAAATGGACAAAATGTTGTCATTCCTGGCAAATGGGTTACGGTGACCGAGTGCTCCGTGGTAATGGATCCCTGCTGATCTCAGGACAGGCATCGCAGTCACCTTTGCAATCCCATAACCCACACAGACACACTACATTTTCTCATTACGGACCGGGCAGAAAACTCATCGCCGCTCGGTGGCCTGCGCTCGTCCTCGCCACCACTCGCAGGAAGTCAGGAGGTGGAACTCGGAGAGCATCGCCATGTCAAAATGAGATCCATTAAGCCGTGCCTGACCGAGTCAGAGGGGTTTTTTTTTTTTTCATTTTGGAGCACAGCAGGTGTTGGAAGGAAGAAAATGGCCACGGGTCAATAGGGAAAGCACAGATCAGAAAAATAGCAAGAATTTTATTTAACCTTCCTTCTTTGCGATAGAAGACATTTCTCTTTGTGTGGACGTGTGGAGATTCGCAAGTCTCTTACTTGCAGTGAAGACATCACGCGAAGGTGTAATTTTAAGAAGATATGTTTAGCAATTATTACAAACCTGTAGAAATTGTAACATTGTTTGAAACTAATGGCGTGAAAAAAAGATTAAAAAGCAATGATACAATATAAAATTTCATTATGCAATATGAAGCAATATGATAATAAACTATATAATATGATACAATGTGATCTATGATCGATACAATACGTGATATGATACAAGTACATTATAAAACGATGCCATATGACATATGAAACTGTACAATATGAAATACGATACGATATGAAAAATACAGTACAATATAAAACTGTATGAAATGATACGATATGACAAATGCGATACAATATGACTATACGATACGATACAATATAAACCGATACAATACCATATAAAACTTTACGAAGATGACGAGTTATTTCAACTATTTAGGCGTCAGTTTTAAAATAGGAATCCTTTTTTTTTTTACTCTGCAATTGCAGCCTTTCAGTTTCGATCCTTAACATCAGCATCAATCAACAGGTCTGTAGTCCCTTCACCAACACCTCGAGGATCTCAGAGGTGAGAGGAATTCTGGACGTGTGAGCGAGGCAGGGTGAAGAAGACTCCATGCACACACTCCTTACACTCCTCATACTCTTTGATCCGTGTCCCCGGGCCTGTGTGTGTGTTTGTGTGTGTGCCCGCTCAGCCTGCTCGTTCTCTAACTGCTCTCACCACCGCCGCTCTCCAGCTCTCCACAACTGTCTGACTGAGATAAGGAACGTAAGACGCTCCATCTCTCCGTCTGAAACCTCGTCCTCGTCCTCGTCTACACTGCAGCCACGTGCTGAAAAGAACGCTCGTCTAATGAGCTCGCATTCTCCCTGCTTCCGTCTCACAGGGTTCTCACTAACTTTCAACAAGACCTCTGTTTCTCCTGCATATAAATGAGCGCACACGCACACACACACACACACACACACACACACACACACACACACACAGACGCACACTTGGGCATTATTATAAGCTGCAGCTTGGGCACGGTGTCAGCTGGCCTGCTCTCAAAGCGCATATCTGTATTTATACCACCCTGTACACACTTCTCGTGTGTGTGTGTGTGTGTGTGTGTGTGTGTGTGTGTGTGTGTGTGTGTGTGTGTGTGTGTGTGTTTGTGTGTGTGCGCTAACAGAGGGGTGTTTTTATTTTAATAATTACATTAAATCCGATCCTGGTTCTGTTTTTGGTGGGAAAAGACACATAAGAGGCTTGAGAAGGAAAATCCTCTGCCAGGAAATTTGTTGAGGTTTTTCCAAATGAACCAGAGGCGCCAATACTTTTACCCCCCAGGGGTCGGTTCTGCTGGGGGTTCTTCTGATTTCTCCAAAATCTATTCGATAGTTTATTAGAAGAGACAGGAGGTCAGGGGGTTTGCTAAAGATGAGAACGAAGCTGGAAATGAAAACTCGAAGAGGAAACCTGAGGTTCGGATCCGGAAATGTTCTGATTTACAATCTGTAAAAATCTGGAAGGTTAAAAAGGTCATCTGGAGTCCCATTTATGGGAAAGTAGTGCAAAGGTTACGTGTTTCATACACGTGTAGTGGATTCTTCAAGTGCAATCGCAACATTTTCACATCTCTAGAAGTTCCTTCTCTCTGTGTGCATCTATCTATCTATCTATCTATCTATCTATCTATCTATCTATCTATCTATCTATCTATCTATCTATCTATCTATCTATCTGTCTGTCTGTCTGTCTGTCTGTCTGTCTGTCTGTCTGTCTGTCTGTCTGTCTGTCTGTCTGACTCTGTCTGTGTCCTGTTTTCTCTCGTTTTCTGTTTCTTTCTCTCTCTTTGTCTTTATGTTTATATTTGTTTATGTTTGTTCATCTCTCTCCATCTCCCTCTCTGTTTTTCTTTCTCTTTTTTTGTCTCTCCATCTTTTTGTTAGTCTCTCTCTCTCCTTGGATCTCTCAGTATCTCTCTTTCTCACACTCACTCCCTCTTACCATGTACCATGATATAACAGTAGATTAAAGACAATAATAATGCAATTAAATTCCAGTCTGTTTGTTTGTCTGGTGGGAAATAAAGCGAGAGAAAGACAGAGAGAAAGAAAAAAAGAAAGATGTAGAGAATGTGAGTGAATGTAAGTCGCTGTTTCTGGTGAATGTATGGGAATGTGATTTTTGCATTTTTCTCCCAGAAACACGCAGACATACATTTGGCCAAATCCTAGGAGATTGTGTGTGTGTGTGTGTGTTTGTGTGTGTGATGGTATTTAGACACCTCCATCCAGACTTGGCTTTTGTCCCTCAGATCTACAGGTTGAGTGGGTCAGGAGGTCATGGGGTCGTGGGTGAACCTGCTGCTCACTGCAGCCGTTCGGGCGTCGTCACTTTCTCCAACATGCTTCCTGTTAGTTCCACATGCCAGTGTGACAGGTGCGTGGATGTGATTAATACCGCGACAGGGTCGGACTCGCTTACACACACACACACACACACACACACACACACACACACACACACACACACACACACACACACACACTTCTCTCTCTCTCTCTCTCTCTCTCTCTCTCTAATGCCCACTGGCGCCCCACTGGGGCAAAAATCCCCCAAACCCTCAGAGGTTTTTTCCCCTTGGATATCTAATATGGGTGCCTTCAGATACCCATAAAACTCACAAATGAAAGAGGGTTGATGAGGATTTCAGGGGATTTCAGGGATCAGTATAGTGTTCAATAGAATTACAAATTATCCTGTGAATATTATAACATTAAACAAATGTATTTTAATGCACATGACTGGACATGGACGGGGTCAGATATCAAGCTCACAGGACGAGTAAACAAAACTGGAGTGATGTAGCTGAGGCTGAGGGACTGTCAGAGCCAAAATCTATACACAAACACAGGGTGTTTGTCCACCCAGATGATGAGGTCCTTCTCGATTCTGGTTCCTCTAAAGGTTTTCCTCCTTATTCCATCTCAGGAAGTTTTTTCTTGTCACAGTCGCCACCGGCAGGGACAAACTTATTTTTTTATAAAGAACATCTTATTAATTTTTATCTCCTCATTATCTGTGTAAAGCTGCTCTGAGACAACGTTTAGTGTTAAAAGCGCAATACAAATAAACATGAATTAAATAGCAACACACATGTACACTTTACAAGACCACATCCATTCTGGGTATCCAATTCTTATTCTGAATTCCACTTATTACACACACACACAATTTTTTTTCATGTTGTTTTACACTTTTTTCCATTTACTACACTGATCCAGTTTTATAGGCCACGCCCCCTTCAGGTGTAAACGCTCCAATATACATTTACTCAGCATTTTTTTTTCCTGAAAACATGGAAAACTGTTCCTAGCCACCGTACTGAGTCCGATAAACGGATGTGCATTAGTTCCAAACAGTGACGCATAAGTCATAGAATCCAACTTTTTCACAATCTGGTTTGGTTGGAAATATTGGGTCATTCTGTGGGTTTTTCTGGAGTTTCATCAGTCAGTGATGTAATGGGAATTCTCTCCCCTGACCACCACATTGTAATGCTGTTAGAAGTGTGTAAGGATTTTCCGAGCTGCCCGAGGTGAAGGTGTAATGTTTCATGTCTGACTGAGGTATATGTATCTTCTGTACCTTCTCGCACATTGTACATATAGATGAGAAAGGAGCATGATGAGCACCTTTGCACAATGTGTATACTATATATGCTGTACCATACTATATAAACTATATACACTATATATACTGTATATATATATATATATACACACAATACAATACAGTACTGTACACTGAAATCTAGCTAATGTGCATGGTTCTTCTTCATCTACATGTACAAGGAGCGAGAAGGTACAGAGGAAAAAGTACAATAAAGGAAAAGTACAGCTGGTTACAGTATATTATTGAGACTACATGTAAAATTGATATGTGCTTTAAAGCACATTCACTTCCTGTTTGATCTTATAATAACTTCCACTCCACTGAGAAGATGTTCCACTAGATTTTGTGGAGATTTATTCAGCTATAAGGGTGTTAGTAAAGTCAGGTAGTGATGTAGGTGAGAGGGTGAGAAGGTGAGAAGGTGAGGAGGTCTGGGTTTCATGTTTATAGCAGGAGATCTTTCACCAAATCCAACCCATGGAATGCAGATCTTTTATGGAGTTGGATTTGTGTACAGGGGTATTGTGATGCTGGAACAGGTTTGGGTCTCCTAGTTCAAGCGAAGGCAACATTTCATTCTACACACACTTATACAGGTGTGTGCCTTCAGCTTTGTTGGAACAGTTTGAGGAAGAACCACATGCGGGTGGAAAAGTCGGGTGTCCCAATACTTTTGGCCGTACAATGTGGTTAAATAAGATAAATTGATGCGCTCACTCCTGCGTGTGCGTGTGTGTGTGTGTGTGTGTGTAGGCCACGGTGCTCATCTGGAAGCGTCCCTCTGCTCCTCGCCTCCAGCTGAGAGCCATTTCACTATTTATTTACATGTGATTATGGCGATGAGGTGCAGATATTAACACTGTCAAGAATAATTTGACCTGACATTTTTCACCGGGACGCCCCCCTGCTGTCTTTAGCAAACAAAACCCCCACCACTCGGGTTCCTCCTCGGTTCCTCTCTCTC
>NC_139602.1:11085551-11088051 GCF_946808225.1 Silurus aristotelis
CTCCCTCAGCGCTTGTTGAGCTGCAGGCCGTGGGACTGGGAGATGATCGCTGGCGGTCCTGATGTGTGTGGAGGCCCAGTGTCTCAGTGCTCCTCACACTTACTATGTGCAGAAATCACCAAGACATTCAATAAAGTTCAGGTGTGTATTGTGGATTGTGATTGGCTGGAAGGAGTTCAGGTGTGAATAGTGGATTGTGATTGGCTGGAAGGAGTTCAGATATGTATAGTGGATTGTGATTGGCTGGATGGAGTTCAGGTGTGAATAGTGGATTGTGATTGGCTGGAAGGAGTTCAGGTGTGAATAGTGGATTGTGATTGGCTGGAAGGAGTTCAGGTGTGAATAGTGGATTGTGATTGGCTGAAAGGAGTTCAGGTGTGAATAGTGGATTGTGATTGGCTGGAAGGAGTTTAGGTGTGAATAGTGGATTGTGATTGGCTGGAAGGAGTTCAGGTGTGAATAGTGGATTGTGATTGGCTGGAAGGAGTTCAGGTGTGAATAGTGGATTGTGATTGGCTGGAAGGAGTTCAGGTGTGAATAGTGGATTGTGATTGGCTGGAAGAAGTTCAGGTGTGAATAGTGGATTGTGATTGGCTGGAAGGAGTTCAGGTGTGAATAGTGGATTGTGATTGGCTGGAAGGAGTTCAGGTGTGTATTGTGGATTGTGATTGGCTGGAAGGAGTTCAGGTGTGAATAGTGGACTGTGATTGGCTGGAAGGAGTTCAGGTGTGAATAGTGGATTGTGATTGGCTGGAAGGAGTTCAGGAGTGAATAGTGGATTGTGATTGGCTGGAAGGAGTTCAGGTGTGAATAGTGGATTGTGATTGGCTGGAAGGAGTTAAGGTGTGAATAGTGGATTGTGATTGGCTGGAAGGAGTTCAGGTGTAAATAGTGGATTGTGATTGGCTGGAAGGAGTTCAGGTGTGAATAGTGGATTGTGATTGGCTGGAAGGACTTCAGGTGTGAATAGTGGATTGTGATTGGCTGGAAGGAGTTCAGGTGTGAGTTCTGAGCGTTGTTCAGAACTACCAAACAGGTAGTTTGCGTTTGTCAGTTGAATCTAAATAAATTTTCTGCTTATAAACACCTGTAACCATAGTAACATCCAGTTCCATCCAGAGTGAGATGGTGATTGTACACATTTCCCAATGACCTCACTGAGCTCCACTGAGGAGTTTTGCATGTGCTGGAACTTCTATTGTGAATACGAGGATCTTCATGAACGGCTCGTGGCACAAAATGAATTTGATGAACTGGAGGAAAAAGCAAATGAGAAATAGAACGAAAAACAGCACCAGGAGTAACTCCAACAGCTTCTCTCTCTTTCTCAGAAAACTATTTATTAGAACTCATGTAAAGAAATGTATTTTCTGGCACTACTTTATCTCTGTGTGAAATCTGGAGCCACAGGATGTTAGAATATAAAATGCGTAATGAAAATTAAGTGATCCATTCAGTCTGACAGTCAGAATTCCTCAATGCTGGGAAGTGATGTATAGGGTGATAATCCACAGCTAGGTGTGAGGCCCTACACCGTTCTAATGCTTTACCTCAGGCCGTTCTTCACCTCCACATTGTGCACCAACATCCTTTAATAATCTCTCACTTCTGAGTCCATGGCACCTTTTTATTTTGAATTCTTGTATTTGTGAGTAAAAATGTCATGGAAAATGGAGTTTGAAGATTCCTGGAGCTTCACAATGATGAAATATTTGTGAATTCAAATGAGATGTTTTAAGAATTATTTTCCTCCGTGTCTCTGCAGGTGATGAGCATCCTGAGCAACCCGAACGGCATGCCCTCTCAGTCTCAGCACGACTTCTCCATCTCGCCGCTCCACGGCAGCCTGGACGCCTCTGGCTCCATCTCGGCCAGCTGCAGCCAGCGCTCCGACACCATCAAGAGCGTGGAGAGCCTGGCCTCGTCCCAATCCTACTGCCCTCCCACTTACAGCGCCACCGGCTACAGCGTGGACCCCGTCACGGCCGGTTACCAGTACAGCCAGTACGGCCAGAGTGAGTAACTCTCCACCACGAACTGCACCTTACTACATGATAGATTCTATAGGAGAAAGTGGAGGGTCACATTCATCCCAAAGGTGTTCAATAGGGTTAAGATCAGAGTTCTACAGCAAGCCACTCAAGATCTTCCTTTTTTCCAAACCAGGAAAAGCAGATCTTCATGGATCTGCCTTTGTGCACAGGGAAGGCAAATATTTATTCTAAAGCATCCAGAAATGTCCAATACAACAGCTTTTTGGTAATAGTTTGGAGTAGAACCACATTTGGCTGGAGACGTCAGATGTCCTAATACTTTCTTCCATGAAGTGTATCATCTAGAACGTTTCAGTACCTGCTTCGATCACCATGATGTTCTAGCACAGGGGGCAGAAATAATATTTTTGTTTAGAGGTAGCATAAGTGGTGAATATGTGGCTCTATGGTCGTCTCATGTCCCTCTTGTGACCTCTGTCCCCGGAGGAGGACACACATGCTCCTGA
>NC_139602.1:11090551-11180551 GCF_946808225.1 Silurus aristotelis
CTTCAGCATTTACACACATTTTCGCGAATCAGATCACGGTCTCGGTATCGTTTACATCCCCTTCTCACGCTTTCTCTCTATCTTCCTTCATTATTTCACTTTCCCTTCTTCGCTTTCACTCTTTCTTCTCACTCTATCATTCCAAATCTTCCGGTGTGTTTAGTTTTTTTGCCTTGCAGCAGATTGTACAGTGAATCGCTCAGATTGTATCACCTGTTTATACAGAGTATGTTTCTATAATAAAGCGAGAGAAATGTTCGATAGACGATGAAACAAGGGATTTGTTTTTGTCTTTTTTCTTTTTACATTTAGTTCCATTTGTTTTGTTAAACGATGTATATGATTTGTACAAAATACCGTACATTATCGGGGTGTGTGTTTTTTTTATCTTTGATGGGCAAAAAATGTTCTATGATATGAAATGATATGAAAACTGTGAAAAATTGCCCTGGAAAAAAAAAAAAAATGTAATACATACGATATAAACACCATCAGACTCTGCCATCGGATGATAAAGACTTTTTAAAGACTTTTGTTTTTTTTTTTAGAGACTTTTCTTGGCTTGTTGTTGAATATAAAGTGTGTGGATGAGAAACCCAGCCACGTTCCACGCTCCTGATGAAGATCTTCTCCTCAACAAGCTTCGACGCTTCGACGCACCGCGAGTAGTAGACGTCTAGACGATTCCTTTCTCCCCGATTGTGTACATTTTGATCGAAATAAACCGAGAATCGACTCTTAGCGTAGTGCATCCGTGGCTAACGTGCGCTAATCGACATTTTTGGATATTAAAGGTGTATCTATTTCCTCCTGAACCCCTGAGAAAACCCTTCAACTGATCCTTTAGCATTTTATGCTTTCTTACTTCTTTTTTGTTTAGCGTGTGTGTGTGTGTGTGTGTGTGTGTGTGTGTGTGTGTGTGTGTGTGTGGATGATTTTCATGGTATAATTTATTCTGCTGTATGATGTAATAGATTAGTGTGAAACTTGTTCTTGGTATTTACTACTTTGGTGTCTTTCCTGTAACACTTGGCGTAAATGTTACTGATTAAAGATCTAAAAAGAGCGAACAAAAAAGAAAGAAAAAAACGTCTGGTTGTTGAGTTTATCAATTTATTAATGTAATTTAAGATGCTTAAATACAGAGGCGGCACGAAGGAAACATCTGGTGTGGATCTGTTAGAGAACATTATAGATAGAAAAGTCAGTGTGGCCTGAAGCACCAATTCCATCACCCAAACCAGCTCCAGATATTTACGCCGAGCAGTCAGGGATTATCTCCTGTCCTCACGGAGCATGGATTTCAAGCACACTTCCACATCCCTGTAATGTCTCCGCCTCTGTCTCGTCATTGGTCCACATGTTCGTGTGTCGTCTCGGTACGTCTCTTGTCGAGCTCATGTGTACCGGTAGTCACCGACTAACTATGGTTAGTCTTTTCGATCTTTTGATGATGATACGACAAAATTGTAAAAAAAATTATTGTACATTTTGCAAAACAGATTTCAGTTCTCTCGATTTTTATCTTCTCTTTTTTCTTTTTATCGACGGACACTGAAATACTTTAGTCTCATGGCTACAGGCGTGCTTCTTAGCGCTCGTTTTGTCTGGCTCCGCCCCTCCAATCGCGTCCCGGCGCTGGTCACATAGCTACTGTATAGTTGATACATTACGGTTCTGTAATGTGTTAAATGATTAAATTGGATCATTAACAGGATATAATCTCATACTGATCTCATCTTTGAGCCTCCTGTGTAGGCCATGTCTCAACCTATTTATTATCAAGTTATCATGTGGTCATCGGAACACAACTCTTTCCAGAAGATCTGTATTAACCAGTATCAGGTCCGGTACCCTGAGCAGTTCTGTTTCACCCTGCACGTTTCTCGCTCAGGTTTCAGTACCGATGTAACGTTTCCTCCGACCAGCACCTGCTCTACTCTGATCTTCATGTCTGCTGTTTGCGATCGTTCGCTTGTTTAGATTATAATAAACATTCTCACGATGCAGTTCAACACGAGCACCACATCAACCACCAGCTCTGATCAACAGTTTGTTATCGTTCCATTTATACACAAACCGGTTCTGGTGTGTTTATTGAGCAGAAGTTCTGGGATCATTTCTGGATTATGGTAAGAATTAAATCAGAAACAATGAGATTTATCCCACTGGAGAAACTCCACCTGATCCCACACAAACCTGAACTGACAATAAGTGGGTTTGTTTGTCTTCACAATAATACCAGGCAGATTCACTATTATTCTCCCAACCTTCCTAGATTCTCCCTCTATCACTGCTCAACTCATCCCTTCATCATCTATCACTGCTCAACTCATCCCTTCATCATCTATCACTGCTCAACTCATCCCTTCATCATCTATCACTGCTCAACTCATCCCTTCATCATCTATCACTGCTCAACTCATCCCTTCATCATCTATCACTGCTCAACTCATCCCTTCATCATCTATCACTGCTCAACTCATACCTTCATCATCTATCACTGCTCAACTCATCCCTTCATCATCTATCACTGCTCAACTCATCCCTTCATCATCTATCACTGCTCAACTCATCCCTTCATCATCTATCACTGCTCAACTCATCCCTTCATCATCTATCACTGCTTAACTCATCCCTTCATCATCTATCACTGCTCAACTCATCCCTTCATCATCTATATCTCCTCAACTCATCCCTTCATCATCTATCACTGCTCAACTCATCCCTTCATCATCTATCACTGCTCAACTCATCCCTTCATCATCTATCACTGCTTAACTCATCCCTTCATCATCTATCACTGCTCAACTCATCCCTTCATCATCTATATCTCCTCAACTCATCCCTTCATCATCTATCAGTCCTCAACTCATCCCTTCATCATCTATCACTGCTCAACTCATCCCTTCATCATCTATCACTGCTCAACTCATCCCTTCATTATCTATCACTGCTCAACTCATCCCTTCATCATCTATAACTGCTCAACTCATCCCTTCATCATCTATCACTGCTCAACTCATCCCTCCATCATCTATCACTGCTCAACTCATCCCTTCATCATCTATCACTGCTCAACTCATCCCTTCATCATCTATCACTGCTCAACTCATCCCTTCATCATCTATCACTGCTCAACTCATCCCTTCATCATCTATAACTGCTCAACTCATCCCTTCATCATCTATAACTGCTCAACTCATCCCTTCATCATCTATCAGTCCTCAACTCATCCCTTCATCATCTATCACTGCTCAACTCATCCCTTCATCATCTATCACTGCTCAACTCATCCCTTCATCATCTATCACTGCTCAACTCATCCCTTCATCATCTATCACTGCTCAACTCATCCCTCCATCATCTATCACTGCTCAACTCATCCCTTCATCATCTATCACTGCTCAACTCATCCCTTCATCATCTATCACTGCTCAACTCATCCCTTCATCATCTATCACTGCTCAACTCATCCCTTCATCATCTATCACTGCTCAACTCATCCCTTCATCATCTATATCTCCTCAACTCATCCCTTCATCATCTATATCTCCTCAACTCATCCCTTCATCATCTATCACTGCTCAACTCATCCCTTCATCAACTATAACTGCTCAACTCATCCCTTCATCATCTATCACTGCTCAACTCATCCCTTCATCATCTATAACTGCTCAACACATCCCTTCATCATCTATCACTGCTCAACTCATCCCTTCATCATCTATATCTCCTCAACTCATCCCTTCATCATCTATATCTCCTCAACTCATCCCTTCATCATCTATCACTGCTCAACTCATCCCTTCATCATCTATCACTGCTCAACTCATCCCTTCATCAACTATAACTGCTCAACTCATCCCTTCATCATCTATCACTGCTCAACTCATCCCTTCATCAACTATAACTGCTCAACTCATCCCTTCATCATCTATCACTGCTCAACTCATCCCTTCATCATCTATCACTCCTCAACTCATCCCTTCATCATCTATCAGTCCTCAACTCATCCCTTCATCATCTATCACTGCTCAACTCATCCCTTCATCATCTATCACTGCTCAACTCATCCCTTCATCATCTATCACTGCTCAACTCATCCCTTCATCATCTATCACTGCTCAACTCATCCCTTCATCATCTATCACTGCTCAACTCATCCCTTCATCAACTATAACTGCTCAACTCATCCCTTCATCATCTATCACTGCTCAACTCATCCCTTCATCATCTATAACTGCTCAACTCATCCCTTCATCATCTTTCACTGCTCAACTCATCCCTTCATCATCTATCACTGCTCAACTCATCCCTTCATCATCTATCACTGCTCCACTCATCCCTTCATCATCTTTCACTGCTCAACTCATCCCTTCATCATCTATAACTGCTCAACTCATCCCTTCATCATCTATCACTGCTCAACTCATCCCTTCATCAGCTGTCACTGCTCAACTCATCCCTTCATCATCTATATCTCCTCAACTCATCCCTTCATCATCTATATCTCCTCAACTCATCCCTTCTTCATCTATCACTCCTCAACTCATCCCTTCATCATCTATCACTGCTCAACTCATCCCTTCATCATCTATCACTGCTCAACTCATCCCTTCATCATCTATAACTGCTCAACTCATCCCTTCATCATCTATCACTGCTCAACTCATCCCTTCATCATCTATATCTCCTCAACTCATCCCTTCATCATCTATCACTGCTCAACTCATCCCTCCATCATCTATCACTGCTCAACTCATCCCTTCATCATCTATAACTGCTCAACTCATCCCTTCATCATCTATCACTGCTCAACTCATCCCTCCATCATCTATCACTGCTCAACTCATCCCTTCATCATCTATCACTGCTCAACTCATCCCTTCATCATCTATCACTGCTCAACTCATCCCTTCATCATCTATCACTGCTCAACTCATCCCTTCATCATCTATAACTGCTCAACTCATCCCTTCATCATCTATAACTGCTCAACTCATCCCTTCATCATCTATCAGTCCTCAACTCATCCCTTCATCATCTATCACTGCTCAACTCATCCCTTCATCATCTATCACTGCTCAACTCATCCCTTCATCATCTATCACTGCTCAACTCATCCCTTCATCATCTATCACTGCTCAACTCATCCCTCCATCATCTATCACTGCTCAACTCATCCCTTCATCATCTATCACTGCTCAACTCATCCCTTCATCATCTATCACTGCTCAACTCATCCCTTCATCATCTATCACTGCTCAACTCATCCCTTCATCATCTATATCTCCTCAACTCATCCCTTCATCATCTATATCTCCTCAACTCATCCCTTCATCATCTATCACTGCTCAACTCATCCCTTCATCATCTATCACTGCTCAACTCATCCCTTCATCAACTATAACTGCTCAACTCATCCCTTCATCATCTATCACTGCTCAACTCATCCCTTCATCATCTATAACTGCTCAACTCATCCCTTCATCATCTATCACTGCTCAACTCATCCCTTCATCATCTATCACTGCTCAACTCATCCCTTCATCATCTATCACTGCTCAACTCATCCCTTCATCATCTATATCTCCTCAACTCATCCCTTCATCATCTATCACTGCTCAACTCATCCCTTCATCATCTATCACTGCTCAACTCATCCCTTCATCAACTATCACTGCTCAACTCATCCCTTCATCAGCTGTCACTGCTCAACTCATCCCTTCATCATCTATATCTCCTCAACTCATCCCTTCATCATCTATATCTCCTCAACTCATCCCTTCTTCATCTATCACTCCTCAACTCATCCCTTCATCATCTATCACTGCTCAACTCATCCCTTCATCATCTATCACTGCTCAACTCATCCCTTCATCATCTATAACTGCTCAACTCATCCCTTCATCATCTATCACTGCTCAACTCATCCCTTCATCATCTATATCTCCTCAACTCATCCCTTCATCATCTATCACTGCTCAACTCATCCCTCCATCATCTATCACTGCTCAACTCATCCCTTCATCATCTATATCTCCTCAACTCATCCCTTCATCATCTATCACTGCTCAACTCATCCCTCCATCATCTATCACTGCTCAACTCATCCCTTCATCATCTATCACTGCTCAACTCATCCCTTCATCAACTATAACTGCTCAACTCATCCCTTCATCATCTATCACTGCTCAACTCATCCCTTCATCATCTATCACTCCTCAACTCATCCCTTCATCATCTATCAGTCCTCAACTCATCCCTTCATCATCTATCACTGCTCAACTCATCCCTTCATCATCTATCACTGCTCAACTCATCCCTTCATCATCTATCACTGCTCAACTCATCCCTTCATCATCTATCACTGCTCAACTCATCCCTTCATCATCTATCACTGCTCAACTCATCCCTTCATCAACTATAACTGCTCAACTCATCCCTTCATCATCTATCACTGCTCAACTCATCCCTTCATCATCTATAACTGCTCAACTCATCCCTTCATCATCTTTCACTGCTCAACTCATCCCTTCATCATCTATCACTGCTCAACTCATCCCTTCATCATCTATCACTGCTCCACTCATCCCTTCATCATCTTTCACTGCTCAACTCATCCCTTCATCATCTATAACTGCTCAACTCATCCCTTCATCATCTATCACTGCTCAACTCATCCCTTCATCAGCTGTCACTGCTCAACTCATCCCTTCATCATCTATATCTCCTCAACTCATCCCTTCATCATCTATATCTCCTCAACTCATCCCTTCTTCATCTATCACTCCTCAACTCATCCCTTCATCATCTATCACTGCTCAACTCATCCCTTCATCATCTATCACTGCTCAACTCATCCCTTCATCATCTATAACTGCTCAACTCATCCCTTCATCATCTATCACTGCTCAACTCATCCCTTCATCATCTATATCTCCTCAACTCATCCCTTCATCATCTATCACTGCTCAACTCATCCCTCCATCATCTATCACTGCTCAACTCATCCCTTCATCATCTATATCTCCTCAACTCATCCCTTCATCATCTATCACTGCTCAACTCATCCCTCCATCATCTATCACTGCTCAACTCATCCCTTCATCATCTATCACTGCTCAACTCATCCCTTCATCATCTATCACTGCTCAACTCATCCCTTCATCATCTATCACTGCTCAACTCATCCCTTCATCATCTATCACTGCTCAACTCATCCCTTCATCATCTATATCTCCTTAACTCATCCCTTCATCATCTATCACTGCTCAACTCATCCCTTCATCATCTATCACTGCTCAACTCATCCCTTCATCAACTATAACTGCTCAACTCATCCCTTCATCATCTATCACTGCTCAACTCATCCCTTCATCATCTATAACTGCTCAACTCATCCCTTCATCATCTATCACTGCTCAACTCATCCCTTCATCATCTATCACTGCTCAACTCATCCCTTCATCATCTATCACTGCTCAACTCATCCCTTCATCATCTATATCTCCTCAACTCATCCCTTCATCATCTATCACTGCTCAACTCATCCCTTCATCATCTATAACTGCTCAACTCATCCCTTCATCATCTATCACTGCTCAACTCATCCCTTCATCAACTATAACTGCTCAACTCATCCCTTCATCATCTATCACTGCTCAACTCATTCCTTCATCATCTATCAGTCCTCAACTCATCCCTTCATCATCTATCAGTCCTCAACTCATCCCTTCATCATCTATCACTGCTCAACTCATCCCTTCATCATCTATCACTGCTCAACTCATCCCTTCATCATCTATCACTGCTCAACTCATCCCTTCATCATCTATCACTGCTCAACTCATCCCTTCATCATCTATCACTGCTCAACTCATCCCTTCATCAACTATAACTGCTCAACTCATCCCTTCATCATCTATAACTGCTCAACTCATCCCTTCATCATCTTTCACTGCTCAACTCATCCCTTCATCATCTATCACTGCTCAACTCATCCCTTCATCATCTATCACTGCTCCACTCATCCCTTCATCATCTTTCACTGCTCAACTCATCCCTTCATCATCTATAACTGCTCAACTCACCCCCTCATCATCTATCACTGCTCAACTCATCCCTTCATCATCTGTCACTGCTCAACTCATCCCTTCATCATCTGTCACTGCTCAACTCATCCCTTCATCATCTATATCTCCTCAACTCATCCCTTCATCATCTATATCTCCTCAACTCATCCCTTCTTCATCTATCACTCCTCAACTCATCCCTTCATCATCTATCACTGCTCAACTCATCCCTTCATCATCTATCACTGCTCAACTCATCCCTTCATCATCTATAACTGCTCAACTCATCCCTTCATCATCTATCATTGCTCAACTCATCCCTTCATCATCTATCACTGCTCAACTCATCCCTTCATCATCTATAACTGCTCAACTCATCCCTTCATCATCTATCACTGCTCAACTCATCCCTTCATCATCTATAACTGCTCAACTCATCCCTTCATCATCTATCACTGCTCCACTCATCCCTTCATCATCTATAACTGCTCAACTCATCCCTTCATCATCTATCACTGCTCCACTCATCCCTTCATCATCTATCACTGCTCAACTCATCCCTTCATCATCTATCACTGCTCAACTCATCCCTTCATCATCTATCACTGCTCCCACCATTTTTACCAATGCTCCTCATCCCATAATCTTCTAAAACGGCTCGTCATCCCTTTATCTTCTACAACTGCTGCTCATCGCTTCATTTTCTAGCACTGCCCATCTCGTCTTTCCATCCTCTAAAACTGATCCACTCATCTCTCAATTTCTTTTAATACAAGAAAGACACACTTCCAGGCTTTTCCTCAGGGATAGTCAATGTACTTCTGAAAAAATATTTTAGTGATCTTCTCAGGGCTCTCCTCAGAATTTTCTTTACAATCTCCTTAATGTTTTTTTCAATGTTTAACTCAAGAGATATCTTGAGAGTTCTTTTCATGTTAAGGTTCTCCTCAAAGTTCTCCCAAGAACACAGCTGCTCACTGAAACCACCCACCCACACACACACACACACACACACACACACACACACACACACACACACACACACACACACACACACACACAACACACATTGCATGGGTGATGGGAGTAACACGGTTATTTATCTGGAATAACAGTATTATTAATGTAAGGATTGTTTCTAATGGAATTCAAATCCAACACGAGAACTTTATGCTAACCCTAACACGCTTCAGATGTTGTTGTTGTTGTTTTTTTTGGAGAAGTGAATAATGTGTCGCCTTCATATAAAAAAAAAAAAAAAAACAGAAGCTCTGGCTAAACAAACTCGTAATTAGCTTCTAATCACACACACCTGATTCTCAGACTGGCACCTGATGGCTGATGATGTGTATCAGGTGCGTTAATGCGGAGAGCAAATCGCTTCATCGGCATGAATAACTGCTCAATGTACAACCACAACGGCGACACAATACGGGATATACTTGATACGGCCAAAAGTTTGTGGACACCCAAGCAGAGGATTGATATGTGCTGCTTTTTTAACATCCCATTCCACAATTAATCCCCAGCTCTCTAGTTCACTACTCAAGGTGCTGATCAGGAAGTCGGCCATTTCTATGGTTTGTCTTGATTGCGAAGTTCTTCCAGTGAACTTAAACATTCTTCTCCGAACTGTCAGCAAATTAAACTCGCACAACTTCATTGGACGTCTTCGAATGCAAGAGCATGAAATTGTCCCTTCACTTGAACAAGCAGATCCAAACCTGTTCCAGCATGACAGTGCTCCTGTGCACAAAGCAAGCTTCATGAAAATCTGCGCTACATGGGTTGGATTTGGTGGAAGTTCTCCTGCTATAGAGCTGAATGCTGACTACACCCCAGGCCTCCTCACATCACCTACATCAGTACATATATATATATATATATAATTACATATTAATTAAAATAATCCTTTTTTTTTTTTTTTTTTTTTATAAATATACTTTTGAACCCCCAACTTCAATTGTAGGGGTGCCAATACTTTTTTAAACCTTCAGATAGACGGTTTTTAAAACCTTCCTTTGCATATATGCAAACATATAAATGCAAAAAAATATTTTTTTTTCTTTTCTTTATTGTTATTTTTCCCTTGTTTGTGTGTGTGTGTGTGTGTGTGTGTGTGTGTGTGTGTGTGTGTGTGTGTGTGTGTGTGTGTGTGTGTTTGACCTAGCTATTCTCTTCGTTTGATGCTTACGCTTCTCCTCGCTTCATGCGTCCAAACTTCTCAGCCTCTCTCCTGTCCTTCCTGGTTCTCCTCATGGAGGCTTCGTCCCAATCCACCGTGTGTCTCCTCTTTGTGTCTCCTTCCTCTTCCTCCTCTCGTCTGCTTTGATGCGGTAATTGATTGACTACAGGACGACGGATCAACAGAACCCACAAGCGCCGATTCCTCTCGCCTTCTTACAGAAAGGTTCTGATAAAAAAAAAAACTCAATGCGGTGCCCTGCACTGTGACGGAGAGCTGCTGAAGGTGCCTAGGTGTCATGGTGGCTTAACGCTGGGACGTTTCCCCATCGGCCCGTTGCTCGTGTCCTTCCTGTAATGGGCTTGTTTAGATCACAGGAATGGAAATGAAACTCCTGAGCTGCAAGATGTGTGTGTGTAAGAGAAATAGAAGCAGAGGGGGAGGTCAGTGGGACACTATCTCCTAGAAAGTGTATGAGAAAGGTGAGGAACGAGAAAGGACCTCGATTTGGATCTAATTGAGAAGGAAAATAAGTCATTGAGAAGAGACAGGCATGGAGAATGAGACACCAGTGCAAGACCTGACTCTGAGACCTCAGCGTGAAGAATAAACTGTTTATTTTATTTGAAGGTCTCTTGCTTTTGAAGTTTTTGCCAGAGAAAACATGAGGTGCACGTGAGATGCTGGGTGTATCTGTGCTTCCAGAGAAAAGTTCTGTTTCTCCAGTAAAACACGCAAACACACTTTCAAACGCCTCATCGTTTCCATAACAGCAATTCATTAGCAGGGACTTTTTCAGTGAATCTGTCAAAATTAAATATCACCACTAAGGAGACTTTAAGGAGAATCGTTGAAGAACCCTGAAGAGAACACTGAGGAGAACCCTAAGAGGAACTCCGAGGAGTGCCCTGAGGAGAACTCTGAAATGAACAGTGAGGAAAACTTTAAGGAGAACCCCGAGTAGAACTCTGAGGTAAAATTTTATAAGAATCCTGAGGTGATCTCTGAGGAGAATCCTGAGCTGAACTCTGAACTAAACTTTGATAAGAATCCTGAGGTGACCTCTGAGGACAACACTGAGGAGAATACTTAGCTGAACTCCAAGGAGAATTCTAGTGAAAACTTTTAGAATAACCCTGAAAAGTACTCATAAATGAGGACAATGTTAAGGAGAAGCCAGAGGTTAACCTGTAGATCTTTGAAGAGAACTCTATGGAGAATAATAAGGGGAATTTTAAGGTGAATTCTGAGAAGAACTTGGAGAACTTTTAGATTAACCCTAAGGAGAAACTAACAGACTATTTATAAAGTTTAATCCTTCAAGGATCATTGAATGGTTCTGATTCTGATCTTCTGTGGTGGTATAATAGAAATGAACCACCTCCTGGTGGTGACAGTAGATCAGCTCCATGAGGTTGTTCTTCTCTCACATCACCACAGGTAAAGCAGCTGGAGGATTTGTGAAGGATCTCAGACTGTGATCGGCTCACGCTGAACTCATGGTGGTAGCGCTCACGTCTGGCTGTAATTCCTGAAATCCTGTCATTATTCCGGGATATATGAAGAAGGACCTGAGCTGCTCCAAGACCTGAGAGACGGAATTTTACTCTCGGCTCCGACAGACGACGAGATGCAAACACTTTCCTCCTGAATACAACTGAGATTTAATTACACGCTGAGGGAGATCTGAGATCAGGACCTGGGATCTGGAGGTGTGTTTTTCCTTCATTAAAATCACTTTCACTGTCTCTGTATCTCACACAAACACACACACACACACACACACACACACACACACACAAACACACACACACACACACACACACACACACACACACACGTCTGTCTCTCCTTCTCTGCTGGAGATGGGGGGGGGGAGACAGAAAAAGAGTAAGAAGGGCAAGAAACAGATAAATAATAGGAGAGACAAGGTGTGAGAGAGAGGGACAGATAGAGGGAGTAAGAAAAAGAGAGAGAAACAGGGAGGAAAAAAGAGACAGCCTGACAGAAGGAGGGAGGAAAGAGAGAGAGAGAGAGAGAGAGAGCGACCTGCAATGAACAGAGAGAGAGAAAAAGAGAGAGAGAGAGAGAGACCTGCAGTGAACAGAGAGAGAAAGAGAGGGAGAGAGAGAGATCGATAGAGAGAGAGAGAGAGAGAGAGAGATAAAGAGAGAGAGAGAGAGAGAGAGAGAGAGAGAGAGAGAGAGAGAGAGAGAGAGAAAGGGAGTGATAGAGAGCAAGAGAGAGAGAGAGAGAGAGAGAGAGAGAGAGAGAGAGAGAGAGAGAGAGAGAAAGAGAGTGATAAAGAGAGCAAGAGAGAGAGAGAGAGAGAGAGAGAGAGAGAGAGAGAGAGAGAGAGAAAGAGAGATAAAGAGAGAGAGAGAGAGAGAGAGAGAGAAAGAGAGTGATAAAGAGAGCAAGAGAGAGAGAGAGAGAGAGAGAGAGAGAGAGAGAGAGAGAGAGAGAAAGAGAGTGATAAAGAGAGCAAGAGAGAGAGAGAGAGAGAGAGAGAGAGAGAGAGAGAGAGAGAGAGAGACACTACCGGGGTTTTGTCCCTGGCCCTGTGTGATTCGGAGCGAGCTCAGTAACAGCCGTGACTCCCGGCCATAGACCTCCATACACGCAGACAATTTTTCTAGATAATAGCCTCTCACGCAGGATACGATTTAAATTAAAAAATGCAATTTTCACCTTGAAATGAACAAATGATTACAATTTCTATACAAATTAAGGCGTCCAGGCAGCGGCTCAGAAGCGCACCGGGGCCATGAAACTCAACATAATCGCCATGAAATACATTCTCAAATATTTGTATTTTGTCCAGCGCTTTTAAAACATGGCCACTTCTCGCCTTCTGTGGGGTTTGTGATCTCACCTTCTGGTGGAGAGAGAGAGAGAGAGAGAGAGAGAGAGAGAGAGAGAGAGAGAGAGAGAGAGAGAGAGAGAGAGAGAGAGAGAGAGAGAGAAAATAAAATAACATAAAACAAGAGAAAATCATCAGAGATGAAAAGCCCTTGAATGGGCAAGATTCAAAATATTATAAAGGAGAGGAATAAGAAAACACACACACACACAAACACCCTCAAACACACACACACCCACACACCCTCCCACACACACACACAGACACACCCACACACACCCACCCTCAAACACACACACACACACACAAACACACACACACACACACACACACACACACACACACAGTGAGTAAATCGGCGTGGTTCAGCTCTCTAACCCCTGCAGCTATCTGTAAAAGCCAAATTATAGCTCCTTATCAGGAGAATCATATCTAACACTTACCTGTTATAGATTCCTTCATCCTCATATCTCTCTCTCTCTCTCTCTCTCTCTCTCTCTCTCTCTCTCTATCTCTCTCTATCTCTCTATCTATCTATCTCTCTTTCATTTCAACAGCTGAAAGTTTTATAAGTTTGTGACTTTTTATAGGAACAGAAACACCAACTGAATAATAATAATAATACTGAACGAAACACTTTTTGACTTACATTTATGTGTAATGCAGTTGCTAGCATGTAAGCGATTTTCTGTTTTCTGTTCTGTTTCTTTTTCTAAATAAAACTAGATTTTAAATGATTTTAAGAACAATAACATATAAAAGAAAACCAAAGCTAGCGGTTCCAGTGGGCTGGGCTGGGCGATATGATATTGTATTAGTATTGCGATAAATTATATCGCAATACTTTATTCAGAGATATGACAATATGTGTGATTTTTTTTCAGGTTTTTTTTATACTAATGTGGACACTGTAAGCATAAAACATATATAGGACATATAGAAAAGTCTTTGAGAAGCGAGGTTATGATATTTCTGTCACATTATTAAATGTCATAGCTGTTCGAACCCCCCGTAAATCCGACAGGAAAGTTTTAATTCCAACCTTTATCGAGACTGTGTTGTGAGGAGGGTTAGAAAATGAAACACATCCTGGGGTTAGGAGTTAAAAGTAGAACGTCATGGTTAGTCGGGTTATAAAAGTTCCCACTCGTTCCCCTGGGAATACGTGTCGGCCGTGTCTTGCGGCATTGACGCTACAAGTCGTGTGTATACAAAAATCCCTGTTAAAAGTCCAATCTGTCGCCGTCTCAGCTCCCCCACCACACCCCGTCTCCGTCTGTCGGCCAACAGGGACACATCAGATTTCAATAGCCGACCTCTTAATGCCGCGGGTCAGCGGCACACCGGCAGCGATTTCACACCGCAGATGAAAGGGAAATGAAGAGGCAGGACGCCGGGGTGACCACGAGACCCTGACCATCAACAATGACCTGCTTCAGTGCACTGTGGGAAGGCAGCGCTAACCATGTGTGTGTAAGAAGGAGAGATACAACCTCCCGGGCAACAGCGCCAGTTCTGGGGCAAGTGCCGTTCTCTGCCAAAGAGAGATTGAACGGAAGAGTTTGTTCAGAAATGCTAAGGTGGCTAACGGCGCATGAACGCTGCCAGGACCAATTAGAGTTATGCAAGTGCGGACCTCGGTTTCTATAGTAACAACTTGTTCACACTGCATAATAAACTGCTTTAGAAAATGACTGTAACGGAATGTTTGTTTAAGTTCTGGGGAAGGAGTGTCCAGTTTTAGCGCTTCATCTTCAGGATAAAGGCTCTTCAAAGGTGTGTTCTAATATGTTGCTTTAAAATGAGAACGCTTTAAAAAAAAAATGTATCATTTATTAATTATCAAGTAACAAAATGTTAAAATTTAAAGAACAGAATAAAAATCCAAATCACGTAAGTATCTGGTGTGACCACCGTTTGGCTTTTGCACACTTTTTACACAAAGTCAGGGATTTTGTAGGATCAGAGTCAGGTGTCTGATGAACCAATTCTACCAAGCAGGTGATGATGATCATCAGTTCTGTCTGAAGGTTAAAACACAGTCATTAAATGAAACAGAAACAGCTGTGAAGTAGCTTTTAAGGGTGAGGTCATGAGAGACATTTTCATCTCCCAGGTCCTACACCATGGCAAGGTTCTACTGCATCAGCAAGGTCTCTCCTAGGCAAAGATCTCAAAGCAGACTGGGGTGTCAAGATGTGCTCTTCGAGGTATTTTAAAGAAGCACAAAGATACAGGTGATAGGACTGTAAATGCAGTGATGATGAAAGATGAAAGACACATCATGCTTACTTCCCTTCAACATCAGATGTCTAGCAGTGCCATCAGCAAAGAATTGGAGGAAACTAGTGGGACCCAGGTTCTCCCATTTACTGTCTGGAGAAGACTGGCCAAAAGTGGTCTTCATGGGTGAAATGTGGCCAAAAAGCCAAAACTCCAACATGGAATCAAGGCTGAGGGATTCAACTATGCATAAAAACAGAGGAATTGGGGAGAGAAAAATTAGCTGTAGCATGAGGCATGATGTTTGGTAAAGAGCTGGAGAGCGATACAGTAATGAGTGAAGCATGGTGGAGGACTCCTGCAAGTTTGGAGATGCATTTCTGCAAATGGTGTTAAATATTTGGTCAGGTTTAATGGTGTCCTTGATGCTGAGAAATACAGGCAGATACTCATCCATCATGCAGTACCATCAGGGAGTCTGATTGTCCTCAAATTTATTCTGCAGCAGGACAACAAGAACAAAGAGGAACAACAGAAATGGAAGTGATAGTTTTGGCTCCCACAGAGTCCTGATCTCAACATCATCAAGTCTGACTGGGATTAGATGAATAGACAGAAGGATAGGAGGAGACCATATTCACAGAATATCAACATTCTTGCAACAACCTACCTTCCAAGTTCCTTCAAAAAATGTGTGTAAGAGTACATAGAAGAATTGATGCTGTTTTGGAGGGAAATGGAGGCTCACACCAAATTTAAATTCCAGAGTAGTGTGTTGTTATTTTTGTGTGTGTGTGTGTGTGTGTGTGTGTGTGTGTGTGTGTGTGTGTGTGTGTGTGTGTGTGTGTGTGTTTGTGTGTGTGTGTGTGTGTGTGTGTGTGTGTGTGTGTGTGTGTGTGTGTGTGTGTGTGTGTGTGTGTGTGTTTGTGTGTATTTATTCAGGAGAACCAAAAAACTGTGAACATATGAAATGTGGAAACAAACAAATATCACGACTTTCCATTAAATACGCTTCTTCTGATGCACAAGAGCAAACATGACTGCACTACCATTTCCTTCTTCCTTCCTTCTCTGTGCGTGTGTGTGTGTGTGTGTGTGTGTGTGTGTGTGTGTGTGTGTGTGTGTGTGTGTGTGTGTGTGTGTGTGTGTGTGTGTGTGTGTGTTTTTCTGTTTCGCCCAAGGGCTGAAGCTCGTCTGAGTGATGTGTCCCTTAAGTGGCTGTCAGCTTCAGCAATGAGGTTAAGTGTGTGTGTGTGTGTGTGTGTGTGTGTGTGTGTGTGTGTGTGTGTGTGTGTGTGTGTGTGTGTGTGTGTGTGTGTGTGTGTGTGTGTGTAAATACACAGTCTGATCATCACCCCTGGGTAAATGTGTTGTCTTGGTGTCCTGTGTGTAGTATTTAAGTCTTTCATGGTCATTCTTGTAGCCTTTACTGCCCCCTGGTCGTGTCCTCTGTGCTTTCCCACACTCCTCCTTCCTCTCCAATGCGGTACAGAACAGCTGAGAGCCTCCTTATGCATTCATGAGAAGAGCCGGTGGATAAATAAAAAGGTTCATTACTGCTCTAAAGTGTTACTAATGACATGTACCTGCCACCCTGCACCTCCGAAAATCTAATGCGACACAGTAGAATGGAAAATCTATTCCAGTCCTCCAGTTGCACTCGATGGAAATTTCCCTGCGCCTAGCTTCCATTTGGGTCCATCTCCAAACCAATATTTACAATTCCGCAGCCATTATGTCCTACCAGGCCCTCCGCGCCCCGCTGCCGCGACCTATAGATTAGCCGTAAATTGGGCTTTGCAAACTTAGCGCAGTCAGGCAGCAGGGAATTGTCTGAGACCCCCTTCAGAGGTGACGCCTGGGTGCACAGTGTGGTCCCACGTTCACGTTTTTCTACAGAGGTATACATATTCTTCCTTTCATCCCTCTCTTCTTCGACTCCATTCCTCCCTTCAGCTCAATGAAGAGAACAACAAAATAAAACGACCCAGGCATGCTTTTATGCAAAAGAGTGAGGAGTCATTTGGAGTTTTTTAGAGAAGTTCCTATAGGTGGCGTACAAGAGCTGAATCATGATGTGTAAATATATCTTCTGGGAAGATATTTCACTAGATTTTGGGGAGATTTGTGAAGATTCATTCAGCTACGAGGGTGTTAGTAAAGTCTGGTAGTGATGTAGCAGAGGTGAGGAGGCCTGGGTGCAGCCAGTGTTCACATTCATCACGAAAATCTTTAACAGGGTTGGAGCTCTAAAGCAGGAGATCTTCTACGCACTTCCACCAATTTAAAGCAGATCTTCCTGGAGTTGGCTCTGTGCACAGGGGTATTGTAATGCTGGAACAGATTTGGGTGCAGGGGATAATGTCATTCTGAGATGACCTATACAATTGTGTGCCTCCAAGTTTTAGGAAGGACCACCTATGTTTGGAAAGGTTGGGTGTCCCAATACCTCTGGGCACACAATGTCTAACATCTCAGCAACACCATAATAAAATAAAGGTGCAGTGAAAGAGCGCATATCAGCCATGATACAGTGCCCCTGGAGCATAGAGTGCTAAGGGCCTTACTCAAGGGCCCCAATATCATCAGCCTGGCAAAACCTGGTGCCTTGAACCACTAACCTCCAGATCAGTAACCACTGAGTTCCCACTTTCACTATTTATTGTTCATAATTTTCAGTTAATGTAATCTAACAGCAGTGTGGCGTTATTGTGTTCTTTTGACGATGAAGTACGATTTTATGAAACGTTTTTGTAATTATACAAGAAGTTTTTATAAAAAAAAATTAAATAAAAAAAAAAACAGTGTTGAATCAGGGAATCTTTTGAGAATCGTTTTTTGTAATTATTTTTATTTGTGGTTTATGGGGTACGTTTTCACTGCGTTTGAGAATAAATAAAGCTGCGCGTTCACTCAGTTTCTCTAATTAACTTGTAAATGTATGTAAATAGGAATCGATATTCAGTGTTTTCCAAACAGCAGCCCGGATGTGTGCTGCTGTAATGAACTCATTAATACTGGAAATGTACAAATTTCCTCCACGAATAAACACCTCTGTGGGGGGCGTGGGGGGGGGGGCGTGTGTGAGGATGCCATGGAAACAGGGCTTAAGTGACTTTACGGTGTATTCAAGTGGGTTTAAAGCGTCACACCGAGGTGAAGGTGTGTGTGAGTGTGTGTGTGTGTGTGTGTGTGTGTGTGTGTGTGTGTGTGTGTGTGTGTGTGTGTGTGTGTGTGTGTGTGTGTGTGTGTGTGTGTGTGTGTGTGTGTGTGTGTGAAAGAAATGGGTCCATTGACAAGAAAGACATGAGGTGGTTTAAAAGTTGCCCTTTTGAAAACATGACATTATCCAATATTTAATGTATCTAAAATAAAAGGTCAATGACTGAATATGAGAGTGTGATTTCTTAAATTGAGAAAAGTCATTAATAAATAAATATATTTGAGTGTTAATCGAATATGAATATATCTGAAGCTCATTCGGGCACTGAGCAGCTCCGATTGGGAGCGTTTTGACTGGTAATTGAAGCCGGCGGTGAGCATAATTAATCTCAATGAGCTACGTAATGAATTTGGCCCATGGAGTGATGAAGCCTGATATTTCTGAAGTGCAGCATCCAGACCATCCCTCCCCCTTCATCTAGTAATCTCTAGAACATTAAGTGAAGTGTAATTGTTTGTGTAAGTCGGTACGGATCAGGGGCTTTTAGAGCCGCGCGGTCACTCGCTCGGGTTCGCACGCACTTTTAAATCCGGATTAAAGACCCAGATGGAGTCGACATCATTTTTGGGTGATCATGTAAACAGATTGAGCTCTTCTGCATATAAAATGCAGCGCTCCGACACGTCATTTCCATCGTTAAAAGCTCTGTAATTGAATCATAAACTTTCCATCGGACCCCCAGAACGTCTGTTTGTTTGACTGATTAATCCAAACGATGCCAAGCGGAATGTTCTGGCTTGTTTGTCATATTATCCCGGCTCCGAGCTCAGCTTTTCCTTCATTAATTGGTCTTCTTGTTCAGTCCCTCTGCAGACGGATGACTTTTCAATGCCTTTTGTCCCTCCTCGAGTCTGGCGCCGTGGGGCCTCTAATTCTGAGGGTAATAATAAAAGGTAACAGTGTGCTGGCTGGCAGTGCACCTTCTCCATGTGTGTGTGTGTGTGTGTGTGTGTGTGTGTGTGTGTGTGTGTGTGTGTGTGTGTGTTTTCTGGCTATTACAAAACAGACTGGTGCAATTAATTTCCAATAACTGCACATCCTGAAGTTCTTTATTCCTCTTTAATATCACAGCAACTTCACCCTGACTAGTGTTTTATTTGATAAAGAATGATACGTTATTATAATATGCAACTATAAATGTACTCTGTGTGTGTGTGTGTGTGTGTGTGTGTGTGTGTGTGTGTGTGTGTGTGTGTGTGTGTGTGTGTGCTATATATATATAGAAAGCTACTCCAGATGCCTTCAGAAACCTGACAGTAGATGTAGTATGTGTGGCCCCTGGGGACAAATTCTCCACCAATGTCGAAAAAGTTGTTACGCATGCACTTGGTCGACCTGCCTCGCATTTTTTAGTTTTGCACACCGACTTATGAAGGTTATAATGCACTATAAATGTACATACTGTAAGTATGACGTGTCATTATAGCAGCTATAAACGTTTCCTCAACAGGAGCACTTTGTTTTTTTCTTGAAACTAATAAAAAATGCCATAAATTGTTGTAATGTTGGACAGAAACTGTATAAATCTCCCAGCTTTATGCTTTTGACTGCTACAAAACATTGTATGTTAAGTCAAAATCTCTCTTTAGAAAACCACTCCATCAGTGATGTTTAGTAAAAATCTATTATTTTGAATACGAGTTTCATTTTGGAATGTCAGTATTGTAACTGCTGTTGTCAAAGAAAATCCAGAAATCCACACAACAATCGGAGGGTTTTGGATAAAACCGTTGGACTTTGATTCTTTTTAATTAGTTCATAACAGTTACATTGGACGTCTTTTCACCTCTGTGTTAATCCAGGACTTTCTATTGTCCACTGGATCGCTGCATCTCGAACCTGTTTGTTCATCAAAGGTCAGGGGTTTAAGTGTGTGTGTGTGTGTGTGTCGATTAATACTTTGACACAGATGGACTTCCTGTCCCTCATCAGCCTAACAAGGATCGACGTCCAATCCCCTGGCGCTTGGCAGATAAAGAGCTGAGCTTAAGACCTTCACCGTTAGCTTCTCACCTGGATCACAAGAGCTTTGCAGCAAAACCAATTCTCTTTTCTCCAGAAGGTAAAGTTACCCTGCGCTAATCCGTGTGCCGCAGAGCTACAATAGGAGGCAGGTAATGACAGTGTTGATGACAGCGGAGACTCGGGACCCCTTCGCCCTCGGACCCCTTCTCCACCCCCACCCCCCTTCTTCCTCTCCTCCCCAGAGCCTCATTTCCGAACAGCGGCTGCCATTTCACAGCTGTTAAGTGCTGCCTCTCCTTTTTGTCGTGATTAGGGCCAAATTAACGGATGCCTCCTGGTAATCATCTTTTATTAGAGCTGTCAGATCGCCGGCGTCAGCCGCAGAAGAGGTCGCGCGTGCGGCATCGCAGACGGGGGACGTGTTCGTGTTCTCCAGCGGCTGCATTAGAACACCGTAGTGAAGCTGTGAACGCTAACAAACACGGTCTGTTCCTGTATCACTGGTCACACAGTTGTTATTTAATTCGTATAAAAAGAACGACTGTGTGTGTGTGTGTGTGTGTGTGTGTGTGTGTGTGTGTGTGTGTGTGTGTGTGTGTGTGTGTGTGCGTGTGTGTGTGTGTGTGGGGGGGGGGTTTAATTCACTCCAGCGTGTTTAAAATGCGCTGTGAAATGCACGGGGGGTCGAATAATTGATTTTCCTCCCAAAATGCAGGATCCAGTGCAGGACTGTTTAGTGAGTCATTTACTGCAGCGGCGCTTTGGAGGAGCTCCCAGAGGCACTGACCGAGATATCACACACCTGAGACCCTGGAGCAAGCATACACACACACACACACACACACACACACACACTCAAGATGGACGTGAATGAAATCATTAGCAGGAGCATTTACGCAACAAAATACAGTTTATACCCTCTCGAGATTACAGTTACAGCAAATGCCCTCTTTCTAATTGACACATTTGGGCAGTTGAGTATTAAGGGCCTTGCTTAAGGGCCCCAGCAGTGGTAGCGCTGGGATTTGAACGCATGACCACTGAGACAGCACTACCTGTGAATCTGAAATTTGTGAACGCCACATTTGAGAATCGATTTGTCACCTGTGTGTGAATATATTTAGTAGTTTTTCGCTCTTCTGGATCCCCTTTTATGGACATTTTTTGGGTGTACAGTAGCTAAATAATAAGTTTGCTGAGCCTGAAAATCTTGTTTTATATATTATTATTATTATTATTATTATTATTATTATTATTATTATTATTATTATTATTATTTTAATCTGGCAAGATTTTTTTTTTGTCCAGTTTGACCAGGAAAACAGTTTCACGCATCTTTTAATTAATTTATAAATAATGCTATTAAATGCCTGCTTCATTTCTAAAATGCTTTCAAAGGTGAAATCATTGTTAGAAAAATGATATTCAGTGTAAACCAGGAGTCACGAAAGCAAACCTGGAAGTTCTCGGTGAGTTGGAGTGGTATCTGCTGTCTCTCATGTCAATCACAGTGATTCTAACCAATCACAGGCTTCAGTGAGCTCAGGTGTGAGGAACAGGGTGGATTGATTTATTGGACCCAAGCAGCAATCTGAGAACATGCGGTTCAGTTGTTTGAGTTTTATAGTCAGAGTTTCATGTTTTACATTTAGAGACTCAAAGGTAAATAAATGTTAACTCCGCCCCTAAACTATGTTTTCAGTTGAAATATACACTAAAGATGCCCTGGTGATGATTCCATCATGGTGACATGCACAGGTAGGTTTTGGTTCTGTTTGTTTTCCTTAGTTGTCCACAGGTCAGATCTAGAAAATATTTGGACAAAAGTATTGGGACACCTGACTTTTGGTTCTTACACAACTCCAACACAAACTCTTTGGATGCTGGAACATACACTTTTTCCTTCACTTGAACTAAGAGACCCAAACATGTTCCAGCATGACAATGCCCCTGTGCATCAATCCAGCTCCATGGAGATCTGCTTTCATTTGGTTGGATTTGGTAGAAAAGATGCTGCTATAGATCTCCAAAGCTACTGAACACCATTGGGATGAATTGTTCATGCTGACTGCACTCCAGACCTCTGGACCACCACTACCTGACTCTACTAACCCCCCTAGAGCTGAATAAATCTCCAGAAAATCTCTAGTGGAACATCTTCTCAGAAGAGTGGAGGTTATTATAAGAGCAAATGAGGATTAACTGTGGAATGGGATGGAAAAGATTCACATAATTATGCTGAGGTTTCCACAAACTTAGACATGAAACAATCTTTTCAGGTGTGTTTACTTTCTCGTGTTATATGATATTATTTTTGATCTGTACCACTGAGCGATTTGTGATGAATTTCATTACATCCATATTTATGACAAACGCAGGCACAGGTACAGCCGAGCCTTTATTTAGATACGTCTGGGGGGCCACGGGGAGCTTTCTTTCTTTCTTTCTGTGTGTGTGTGTGTGTGTGTGTGTGTGTGTGTGTGTGTGTGTGTGTGTGTGTGTGTGTGTGTGTGTGTGTGTGTGTGTTAATGAAAGGATTGGATGTTTGCGATGCGGCCCGGCTTTAGATCGAGCTCGTTCTCTCACGCGCTCTCATTACTGCTCCATACGGGAAACGCAGCTGGAGTCCGAATTGAAGGAGGAGAGATACGGGAGGGGAATCAATTTCATTTGCAGTCGCTGCAACCCCGAGATGTTGCGTGTATGAAACATAAAGTCTCATTTGGAGACCCTCGGTAGGTCGGGGGAATGAAAATGTACGGCTGTTAGCAGGTTATTCTCATCCCGGAGAACAATAAAGAAATTAAAGTGCACTAAAGTTCTGTACAACTTTTCGTCAAGGCAAGACAAGTACAATTACAATTACATTTAAATGCCATTCTACGTATTTAGTGCCCTTTCAAAAGTATTGGCACCCCCTCATTAACATTAACGAGCATGTGGATTGTGATTGGCTGATTTATCTGTAACATTAGAGCGGCTGTGGTGGTAATCTCAGATGTTCCCGCTGTTATGGTGTGATGGTTTCTATAAGGAGATGTTTAGGTTACATTAATGGAACAATAAAAGAGAAGCTGGTGAGGAGATGATCGTTTATAGCTGCTATAACGTAAGAAGAAAAGGAACGTACAAAGGATTGAATATATGCAGTGAAAATAACTTGATAATTGATATTACAGACATCATGATAAAGTATTTAATATAATCAACATGAAGTTGTTGAGTGTTTTTTAATGAGAGGTAAGAAGCAGCTCAGAACAGAACAGGTAAGAAACTACAAACAAGCTTTCGTGATTTTTATGAAGATCTTGGTAGCAAATGACCATAAGGAACGTTGTCTCAGAGCAGCTTTACACAGATAATGTGGAGATAAAAATTAATATGTTCTTTATAAGTGTAAGTTCGTCCCTGATCAACAAGCTGGTGGTGACTGTGGCATTAAAAAACTGCCTGAAATGGAATAAGAAAGAAACCTTGAGAGGAACCAGAATCGAGAGGGAACCTCATCCTGATCTGGGTGGCACCAAATGACCATTTATTAGAGTTAAGTTCATGCTTAAGTATCTTCATACTTCTAATGCATGGTCTTTTCACAAACATGCAAAAAATATAAATAAAAAAAAACCCAGATGTTATTTTCCTGTTGTGTGTGCAGGAAGTTACAGCTCTACCTCTGCCGTGTTAATCTGTATTCTATGTGACTCTCAGGACACGCCTCCGTCTCTGTAGTGTTTGACACGTCATATTCACGTAGCAGCAGTTTAGCAAAGAGAAATCAATCTACATATCAAATATTGGTCACAAATTATTGTTCACTTTCTAAATAATAAAAGCATTTACTAATAATTATATATAAATAAATAGTTTTTTATGCAAATATGAATGTAAGTATGTATATTTATATATTTATATGTGTGTCTGATAATAATAAAATCCTAGAGAAATGTTGCTCAGAGATGTTGAAGGTTCTCCCTCAGAGAAACCAGTATGTGTATGATGGTAAAGCCGGTTGTCTTTGTGAGATGTTTCTCCAGCATCGTGATTAGTATGCTGCTCGGTCTGCCCCCTATTGCCCCTGTTTACCTCCAACACTTCAGCGTGAAAGAAGAAATCGAGCAAGTCCACTTAAAAGACTTCTCTCGCTGTGTAAACCAAAATAAACAGCAACATTTGTCCTTTTTTTTTTTTTTTTTAATCTCCTGCTCAGTTCTTGCCATAAATGCAGAGCATGGTGCTTAGAGGAGCGCTAAGTGCATTATGCTTCAGTGAGAATGTCGCTGTGCGCTTGGCCTCGCTCCTGCTGCTGTTGTCACTTCGGGTTATGTGAGGAGGAACGTGCTTTAGGCCCGAGACCGCGCCGTGCAGCGCCACTTCTCCTCTCTGTTTTGCATATGAAGTGAAGGAGAAGAACCGAGGCACACAAACCATCTATATGAGCTCCGAGACGGACTCGGAGACCAAAAGCTCTCTGGAAGCGCATTCTGGAGGACACTCATCACACATTCTAATACACTGAAGAACTCGGGTTCCTCAACATGAAACCTGAAACTAGAAGCACACACCATCACGAAAACCCTAAAAAATGAGCAGCATGAAATCCCAAAGAAGTTATGAGTTTCTAATTCCACTACATTTATTAATAGAAATATTTATGTCTTGAAATTGATCCAAACTGAAAAATTATAAGCAGATTCCTATGTTCTCCTTTCCCATTCCTCCTTTAGTCTCTATTTACTCTTATAATAAGCTCCACTCTTCAGGGAAGATGTTCCACTAGATTTTGTGGAGATTTGTGTGAGATTTTATTCAGCCACAATAGGTTTTTGTGAAGTCAAGTACTGGTGATGAAGTGAGGAGGCCTGAGGAGAGATATATATATATATCTTCAGATCTTTCACTTCATCCCAGGTAAAGCAAATAGAAACATGGAGTCAATGTAGCGAAAGCTGTGATGTGAATCCTGTGTTATAACTGATTCTCGTAGCCCTGATATGAGTGTTAATATGAAGAAGTTGACCTCTGTAGCAGTTCTGTAGACGAGGAAAGTCCTGGCCAATCTCCTGACCTGAGAAGAAGAAAGAAGAAGGCAGATTGGTGTATTTATGCAGCACATTCTTAACCACAGGCATCTGATGTTCTTCTTATACCACAAAACCGTAACTTTGAGATATCATTGATCTTTGGCTGGACGGTGCGAATCTTCTACGCAGCTTTGTTCGCCTGCTCCTTTTAAAATCATCTGATTTTCTTTGAGGATATTGAAAACTAGAAACGTGAGACTTTTATCCTGTTTCTAAGCCACTGAAGGCCACACAAGTGAAGTCTTACATGGGTGTACCATTGATTTCACATCCAGCCATCGGGACTTACAGGGACGAGCGGATTGCCCTCGAGAGTCTCCCGAACCTCTGCACTCTGTCTCGCTGTGAACATCCGGGATGATTCGCTCGACAGGATTCTCCTCCTGACGTTTATCTCCGGACCGCCAGACGAGCCGAAGACGGAGCTGAGTGTGCGGGAGAAACACTGCTGCTGCTGAGGAAACACGTCAGACTCACAGCTGATGTTGTAGTGAAGCAGCTGTTATTCACAGTCCTGCTCGAAACTCTGATCAAAAACACTGTGACTCCTCACAGCTCCATCAGCAGCTACAGTGCCATTAATGACCTCATTACCTCCCAAACATCAGTCTGATCAAGTGTTCCTTCTCAGACCCTCTCATACATCTCAGCTCTGAGGACATCTGACCTCAAATCCTGTGGTGTTTTTTTCCATTTGATTTTTAATTCATCGATTATATTTATACTGTTTGTTCTTCTTTTCAATCTTCTCTTTAATTTCTCCTTTTTCTTGTTCCTCTTTCTTTTTCTTCATCTTCTCTCACTCTTTCTCTTCTTCTTCTTCTTAATTTCCTCCTTCATCTCTTTCTTCTTCTCCATCTTGTTTTTCTCCTACTTGTTCTTCTTATTTTTGTATCACTCTTTCCCCCTTGTTCTTCCTCTTCTTATTATTTATCCTCTTCTAGTTCTTCTAGTTCCTCCTTCTGCTACTTATTCTAAATTTCCTTCTTCTTCTTCCTCTTCTTCTTCTCATACGTGTTCTTTTCCTTGTTTTTTTTTCTTCCTGTTCTCCTTCTTCTTCTTTCTTTTTCTTCGTCTCCTTTCTTTCCCTCTACTACTTTTTCTTTTTCTTTTTCTTATTCATTATTTCCTTATCCTCCTCTTCTCTGTCTTCCTCTTCTTCTTCTTTTTCTTCATCTTGTTTTTCCACCCATCTAATACTGATTCTGTATCGCCTTCTTCTTCTTCCTCTTCTTGTTCTTCTTGATAATGTTGTTGTTGTTGTTGTTTAATTTCTTCTCCTTTTCTTTCTCACTTTTTCTTCTTCTTCCCCTTCTTCTTCTTGTTCTTTACCTCCTCCTCCTCTTCTTCCTGACAATTTTCCTTCTTCCTCTTCATCTCTATTGCCGCTTCATCTTCTTCTTTTCCTTCATTTTCTTTACTCTCTCTTTTTTTTTCCAACTTCCATTTCCTCCTCTTCTTCTTCTCCCTATTTACCATTTTCTTGTTCTTCCTTCTCTTCCACTTCTTCCTCTGATTCATCATCATCTTCATCACCACCGTTAGACTCTTCTCTCTTTTTCTTCTATGTCATCTTTTCTTTTTCTCTTCTTTTCCTGAGCGAGTGGTTTGTTCTCCTCAGACAGATGGACTCCTACCCTGTGTTCTCTGTGTGTTGTGATCTGATGCACTAGTTGGATATTTGTATTGTGCCAGAGGACAATGGGCTCGAATACTGACGCTAATAAGTGACATTGTCTCTGACGGGGTATAACATCCTGCAGGTTTCATCCCTCCATCCTCCATTCACTAAAAAGCTGTAGTGGTTTTTATTCCTTTTTATTTGATTTCTCTCACTCCTTCTCCTCTTTCTCTTCGTATCTATCTCTCTTCCTGAAGAGTTATTTTTTACGACGCACCGACACTGGAGACTCCTTCCATAAATGTTAATAGATGCCATATAACAACAACAAAACAAACTACACTGCTGTATTGCTGTTGCTATGGAAACGATAATTACATGCACATATAAACTCCTGCCCACCTGCACACTTCTACACAAATTTCACACAGCTCCCGACCAATCAGATTCCTGAACCAGGCCTGGTTGCGTGGAGAATCGATCGGAGAAGAAGCGTGGTCGGTGCTTTATCTCGATGCTGATGCTGAAATGTCGCCTCGCTGCCGGAGATATTAAAGCAGGCGAGCGCTCAAAGACTTCCGCCGGAGCATCTTCATCTCCTACTGCGTGCTGGAAGTGGAGGCTGCGTTCCCACAGTGTTCTCTGTTTCTATTTTTTTTTATTCCGAAAGCTTGAAACACACACATGCGTGCAAACACACACACACACGTACATGCAGGCTTATCTGCACAAGACACCAGACCTGCTTCTATCAGAGCTTCATACATTTTCAGTCTGCATCACACACACACACACACACACACACACACACACACACACACACGAACACGCACACACACACACACAGCTTTCAAGTGAAAATTACAAACATGGGGCTTGAAAAAAAGGCATAATTAAGAAGTGTGTGTGTGTGTGTGTGTGTGTGTGTGTGTGTGTGTGTGTGTGTGTGTGTGTGTGTGTGTGTGTGTGTGTCAGCTTGAGGCTGAAAGTTTTCTTTGACTGATGAGATTCTTTAGTTGTTGTTGTTGTTGTTGTTGTTGTTGTTGTTGTTGTTGTTGTTGTTGATTAGTTATTTGCCACACAATGCGCCGTGTTTATCAGGAAGGATACGATATTCATGAATCGTTCGTCTGAACGTTTACGTGAGAAACGTACAATAGCTTTCACAAAAATCACGTAAATACCAAAAAGAAAAAAATTCAATATTCAATGAATGTGTGTGTGTGTGTGTCCCGAGAGTGTGTGTGTGTGTGTGTGTGTGTATGTGTGTGTGTCCTGAGTGTGTGTAAAAACTACTCGTGAAGCTCAAATCTTATCATCTGCATGAAAGATCGCACAATTTCAGGCCTTTTATGGAGTTTTGTGGGCGTCGCCATATGCAAATGAGCCGTCACATGGACACTTTACAGGCGATCGACCAAAAACTACAGCGTTCCTGTACTCGAGTAGCAGTTCTAATCTCCTGCTCCAGCAACAGGAAAACTAATTTTTATTGGAAGTTGAAGAATATATTTTTAAAAAAGTGTAAAAGTTCTCGTTTCTAAAAAGTGTGAGAACCCAAAATGTGGTTCTGTGCTCCATTCTCCAGCTTCAGACTTTTATGAGGAGAGAGTTTTCTATAGATACACACACACACACACACACACACACACACACCACTTTTTCCTAAAGATTTTCCACTGGATTTTGTGGAGATTCGTGTGAGAGGGGGGTTAATAAAGTCAGGTACTGATGTAGGTGAGGTCCCAAAGATGTTCAGTAGGGTTTATAGCTCTATAGAAGGAGATCTTCCACTAAATCCAAACCATGAAAAGCAGATCTTCATGGAGCTGGCTTTGTGCACAGTGGCATTGTCATGCTGGAACAGGTTTGAGTCTCGTAGATCAAGTGAAGGGAAAATTTTATGCAAAGACCTCCAGAGACGTCCTGTACATCTGTGTGTCTCCACCTCTGTGGTAACAGTTTGGGGAAGAACCACATATGGATGGAAATGTTGGGTATCTGAAAACATGTGGTCATATTGGGTTGTTGAACATTGGACTGAGTGCTCAGAACTTTACTATAATATGGACAAATTAGACCTGATATGTTTGATTACATTTAGTTTTTTTTCCTCCTGGTGAAGAAGATTAGTGCTATAAGACTGATCACATCTGCTGCCTCACACAACTGTAATAAGAAGGAGCAGTGAACGTTTCCTGGCTTGAAGATCTCCACGTCAGTGTTTCTTCAAGGTGCTCGCACCTGCTCTGGTCCTCTTGTTTGCTCTGTGAACAATTTGGACCATCGTCTCCAGGCCCGGATCTGAGGCGAGTTTATAATTTCTCAGAAAAAACCCTCAAATATTCTCATGTTTAAAGCGTTCCGTATTCGGAGCTAACAGGATTTTGTGGAATTCCCCGACTCCTATTTTTGATTTATTTTTTATTTTTTCAAAATAAAAGTGCAGTATTAAAGGATCCCTGGTGGTTTAATTCCAGAAGCCCCTCAGGTTTAAGAAGAAACCTCTGCACCGTATTAGATAAAGCTGAGTCTTGCGGAGCATCTGGCAACCGCACGGAAGCCGATGAAGGAGCCAGGAAATAAAGCTGCGCTGCCTCTGACGAGGAACGCTGATGTTCCTCCTACTCTAGTAAACATGAGAAAGATTTGATCTGAACGTCAGTAAGGAATTAAAATCCGTCAGGGCCGCCAAGCCGAGATCAAAGGTCCCGTCTGACGCTCGTGCGCCGCTCGGATTGTACATTTGTATAAAAACTTGGCAGGATTTTGCACTGAATCTGGTTTATATTTGACGTTTCCTCACATTGGTGCGACATGATGCAGGAACATAAAACCAGATTTGGTGTTAGCGCACGCCTTCAGAGAGCTTTATCTTCAGGATCTACCTGGGAATTCCCAATCAGGAGCTCAGGATGATCTCATCAACCTCAATCTCAGCGATTGACAAAGCATGATTTTCCATAGTCACAGGTGTCCAGGATTGCTTTAGACTCCTGTTCTTGGCTGTCAGGAGAGGAACCTGGTGGAACTCCTCAAGGTTAAATTTTTTTAACCTCCAAAGCTTTTCTGCTCAACAGGTTTATAAAGAGTGATACTGTATACTTCCTGTCAGCCCAGAACAACCTGTTCATGTCATCAAGGCGTATCCACTCACAGAACTGATGATGTTTTTTGTTTTTTGCACCATTCTGTGTAAATTTTAGAGACGGTTCACACTTTTTTGTTGCGAAGTGGGAGCTCAGTGGTTCAGGTTCTTGGTTACTGAATAGAAGGCTGTGGGTTTAAACCCCAGTATTGCCAAGCTGACAGTCTTGGGGCCCTTGAGTAAGGCCCTTAATCATTTGTGCTCCAGGGGCACTGTAACATTGGCTGACCCCGTGCCCTGACTTCCTGTGTAGAAAGAATGTTATTGCTTTACTTTACAAAATTTACTTAATTATTTTCAACTTAATTTACTTTTATTTTACTTCTCAAAAAGAAATTTTCAAGAATTCTAAAAAGAAAATATCAAGAATTAAAGAAAATTCTCAAGGATTCTCCAAAAAAATCTCAAGAATTAAAAAGAAAATCTCAAGAATTCTCCATTAAGAAAATTTAAGAATTCTCCTAAAAATCTCAAGAATTAAAAAATAATAATCAAGAATTCTCCAGAAAAATAATCTAAAATATTCTCAAAATAAATTCTCAACAATTCTCAAAAAAAAAAGGAAGAAAGAATGTTACTGTGCTGTAAAATATAAGTGACAAGTAAAAATCCTCCATTCACTTAATGCATTGAAGCTCTTCATGTTATTTAATGTTCTGTGCTTTTGCACCTGATTGGCTGATTCAATTTCCTTTCTGTGTCCAATCAGAATTCAGATAATCAACGCAGCAGCGTACTAACAATGCAGGAGTAGCTCAAAGGTCAGACTCCGCCCACAAACCATGCATATGCAAATATTATAATTATAAATAAACACTTATTAACAAGTGTGTTGTATTATTGTATCATTTCGCAGGGTTTTTTTTATTTACTTATTTAAATGTATGATTTATTTGGTGCCT
This sequence comes from Silurus aristotelis, assembly GCF_946808225.1. Taxonomy (NCBI): domain Eukaryota; kingdom Metazoa; phylum Chordata; class Actinopteri; order Siluriformes; family Siluridae; genus Silurus; species Silurus aristotelis. The sequence goes on from NC_139602.1 coordinate 11,121,841, forward strand.
TGTGTGTGATATGTTGTGTATATTACATGAAGGAAATGCAACACGAACACACACTGTGTCTGCACTAAACACTGTATTCAAACTGGCAAAAACTTTCTTACTATATGGAAAAAAATTCTCAAGAATTAAAAAAAATTCTTACAAATTAAAGAAAATTAAACATCATAATAAATGAATTTATATATATATATATATATATAACAGCACACACTCTTGATCATATAGTGCACAGTTACAGAAGAGACTGATTTACAATGAATCTGGTTCTTCTCAAAGTTTCTTCCTCGTATCTTCTCTGGGGTTTTTTCCCTCACAGCGTCTGTCGTAAGATTGTAAGAGACGGTGTTGCTTTTCAGAGCAGTATGTTTTCTGTGTGTGACTAACGGAAAGCAATAACATTTGTCTGTTGCGTTTCACAGCGTTTTGATGGTTTGTTGCTTGTTTTTCTTCCAGCGTGGAAGGGAATCTTCTCCATGTCAAGCATCAGGAACTGAAATTGTTTGGAGAGCTCATTGTACATGATCACAAAAATAATACATACAGTAAATGAATAGATTTATGAACTGTAATATAAATATTAAAATTTTAGAAGTTCAATGCAAAAACATGAGCCCTGGACAGTGAATGAGCGGAGAATAGAATCGGTAGACAGATGAGTTTGACATGGTTGTCTCTAAAAGAAGAACTTTGTGTAAGAGCAGGAGAGACATGAAGTCACACATGGAGGTGGAATCTCAATGATTTGCATGTTTTGGAGCAGAGAAGGTTGGAGATTTATTCCAGAAAGTGATTGGAACCAACATGGCAACCATTCTATACTTCACCACCATGTAATTCTGTCCGGACTTGGACTTGGAAGTGAACATCAGAGCTTTGAAAGTGTTATTTAGAGAGCAAACAATCATCTGGAGTGTTATCTGCACATTAATGCACCACAATCCCACTGAACTGCTCTGAGATGAACTGATCACAAGAAGAAAATCTCCAACTAGTGATGAACATCTTTGGTGAATTTTACAAAAAACATGGAGAAGTATTTCAGCTGAACGTTTGGGTAAACCTACAGGGGAACCTACAGATGCTGAGAGTGTGTAAAGCTGTTATTGGAGAGTGTGAGACCCCGTGGGTGGTGTTTGTGCAGTGTTTAGATGTAGGCAGGTGAAAATAAATGATGGTTCAACTCACACCAAATGGGGGCAAATAACAACAATTAGTGGTAAAGATCAAACTCAGGAGAGTCCAAATCACTTCCATCACTACTCTACAGTGATGTGCTGAAATCCAGAAGCCTGCCATTTTATATCCTACACTGCCCTCTGGTGGTGGTGGGAGGGACTGCAATCTTAGCCTTAAGTGTAAAACAATGTGCATAAGAAGAATATACAAATAATAATTATATCAAGTTTAAAAGCGCACGTTTATATTTATATCACACCTAATTACACAGTGCCTTTTAGACATCAGTAGATGTCCAAGTAAACAGGAATGAGGTCCTCCATGTACAGTTTTTTATATAAGGCTGGATAAAATCCGGATTTCTGATTCCCCAGTGATCAGAAAAAGGAATACAGTCTTAATGAGTTCTTCTCCATTGTCAGTGTGTGCATTTCCAGGTATATCAAGTCAATCAAGCAAGTCAAATATCAAGAAAAAATAATAATTGTTCTGAATTATAATTTATAATTAATCTACTTGGCCGAACGTCCTCGCCGGAAACATGACTTTTATTTTATAAAGACTGTACCAAATTGCACCGGTGCTCCCTCCATCAGTGCTCTATCTAGGGTTTAATATACCTGCGGTTAGCGCACTATCTAGTGCACTATATATAAACAGTGCAGAAGATTGGAACGCAACGGTGTTTTCCCCCTGCTATAAGAAGTGAAGGTGTAGCTCTGGGCAGGTTCCGGTCTCTCCCGGGTGTTGGGCTGGAGGTGATGGCCGCTAAGCGAGCTTTGGTGATCCTGGCGAAGGGAGCGGAGGAGATGGAGACGGTCATCCCGGTGGATGTGATGCGCCGAGCTGGGGTTCGTTCCTCATGTAGCGGCTAGTCTCCGGGGTTAGCTAGCCGGAGTGGTGCGCTTAGCATAGTTACATAATAAACACCATCATCAATATTATTATTATTATTATTATTATTATTATTATTATTATTATTATAAATAATAATTATAATAATAATAATACATTAAAGTATTTATTTACCTGGAGGAGAGAAATGTGAAAGAAATGCACTACAGTAGACCGAATTGAGGCAGGGGTCAGATACATCCAGCTAAATGTCAAAGTCTGCTCTCACACACACACACACACACACACACACACACACACACACACAGTCTCACATTATATATATATATATTAGTCACATGTAGAGATTTTTATTTACTATTTTTTGGGTGTCAGATAATTAAATTTAAATTGACTTTTGGCCGAGTTCTTTATTGATGGAGATGAAATGTGGAAAAAAAGTAGGAATGAGTGTTTATTTTCAGTGAGGCAAATGATTTGACTCTGCTCACTGATCAGATTTGACTCCTTTGGATTGATCGTATAGACACCTCTTAACATCTGTTGATTTAGTCACTGTGTGTGTGTGTGTGTGTGTGTGTGTGTGTAAAACAGATTACTGTGACTCTAGCAGGACTAACAGGAAAGGATCCTGTTCAGTGCAGCCGTGACATTTGCATCTGTCCGGATTCGAGTCTGGAGGAAGCGTCGAAGCAGGTCAACGTTCACAAAATACACACAGATACTTGACCTCACATAATACCCTGATCACATGTAATAATATTGTCTGATGATGCAGTGTTATATGACAATGAATCATTGTTTCTCTGCTTTCATTTTAATGGTAAATTATTTTAAAATCACATTAATAACAAAGTTTAGTACAAATATTTTCTCACCTTTCCTACCCTTAATTCACGATCATAATTATGCACCTTTTAAAAAATAGTATAGATTTTGTTTTTCTTTATGCTTTAAATTAATGATTTTTAGTTGAGAATTTTTTATAACTACATATTTATTATTAATTATTATTATTATTATTATTATTATTAGATTATTTGTTTGGTATATGGTATAATTAGCTTTATTTATTTATTAATTTATTAAATGTTATTCAATTAAATGTATCATAATAAATGAATAATCATTTTCATACCGAAAAAATTATTTTTTTATACATTGTTTGTGTTTTACAGTAATAATAAATTATTATTTTTTTTGCAGGGGTTATTTTAAGGATGTTATCTGGGGTGATGTTTCCCCCTGGTGGAATCACTTTGACACTGCAACGTTGTTTCATTTGATTCCAAGAAAACATATTATATATATATATATATTGTGATTCAAAAGAAACAAATTTTATATTCAGACATTGCAGTAAATTGAGAAGATAAAGTAAAAAGTAAACAATAAATCAGCAGTGTGTTATTCTGCTCTGTTTGTTTGTTTGTTTGTTTTGTTTTTAATGTTACTGACATTAGAATTGTGTTTCAGGGCCCGTATGATGTGGTTCTGTTGCCTGGAGGACTGCTCGGAGCCCAGAACCTGTCTGAGGTCAGATCTTATTACACTAAATATTTTCAATATAGTTTATCATCCATCAAAATATTTTTTTTTTCTCTAGTTATATGTATGTATATGTATATGTATGTATATGTATATGTATGTATGTGTATGTATGTATGTGTGTGTATGTATGTATGTATGTGTGTATTTGTCATATCATTTGACATTTTAGAAGCATTTCTATATTTTATATTGAAGCAATTATTTAATTTTGTTTTATAAATCATTTTTATTTGACATAAATGTTTGTATAAAAAAAAAAATCCCAATATGAAACCTATTTATTATATTCTGTTCATACTGAATATTAAACATTATATTTATTTGATATTTTTATTCATATTTTATAAGTTACTATAAAATAAATATTAGCTGTTATTGTTTTAAATATTTACACATATTTATTCGTTAATTTTAGTGTATGGTATATTGAGAATGTTTTCTTGGATACGAAGATGTTTAGATTTTTGAAATTGTGTTCTCTCTCTCTCTCTCTCACACTCACTCTCTCTCTCTCTCACACTCACTCTCTCTCTCTCTCACACTCACTCTCTCTCTCTCTCACACTCACACTCTCTCTCTCACACTCACACTCACTCTCTCTCACACTCACACTCACTCTCTCTCTCACTCACACTCACTCTCTCTCTCTCTCACACTCACTCTCTCTCTCTCTCACACTCACTCTCTCTCTCTCTCACTCACTCTCTCTCTCTCTCACTCTCTCTCTCTCTCTCTCTCTCTCTCTCTCTCTCTCTCTCTCTCTCTCTCACTCTCTCTCTCTCTCTCACACTCTCTCTCTCTCTCTCACACTCTCTCTCTCTCTCTCACACTCTCTCTCTCTCTCTCACACTCTCTCTCTCTCTCTCACACTCTCTCTCTCTCTCTCTCTCACACACACACATAATCTCTCTCTCACTTTCTCTCTCTCTCGCACTCTCTTACACTCACTCTCTCTCTCTCTCTCTCTCTCTCTCTCGCACTCTCTTACACTCACTCTCTCTCTCTCTCTCTCTCTCTCTCTCTCTCTCTCTCTCTTTTGCTCTCTCAGTCCCCTGCTGTTAAGGCGGTGTTGAAGGAGCAGGAGAGCAGAAAGGGGTTGATCGCTGCCATCTGTGCAGGTACACTTTATTCACACACACACATGCACACGAAAAAAAATGCACACGCAACCCACTGGTTTTGCAGTTTATGGAGGCTTTTATTGGCTTTTTATATATATAGAAAAAATGCGCGCGCACGCACACACACATACATGGCTTGCTGTGAGGCTTGTAGTGGCTTTGCTTGTATGGTCAGAAAACACGTTCACACACACGTACACACACACACACACGTACATACATAAAGTTCATTGAGGCATTTCTTGTAGGTTTAGAAAACACACACACAAAGATAGTATCATACAATACACACACACACACACACACACACAGCATAAGATCTTCCACTCTAGTCCATGTTAACCATATTTCACATACACTTTTATGGCTATGTAGCTTGTGGTGGCTTTGCTTTGAAGGTTATAACACGCATGCACGAACACACACACACACACACACACACACACTGTATAACCTCTCATGGTAGCTTTGCTTCTAAAGTTAGAAAACTCGCACACACAAACATCAAAACAGATTTGTTTTTAATTTTTAATTTGTGGTCTTGTTTTGTCATAATTGAGTGATATAATAACCGGGTTGCCATTTTTGCCATTTTTGAAATCCCTTTTACGGGGTTATTTTTAAATAATTTAATCACTGGATCTAAAAAAAAAAAAAAAAAACGCATTAAAGGCTGCACTCTCACACGGTTTCTTACACAAGAATCAGATTACCAAATGTGCATCGTGTCCACATTTACGACGAGATCAGATTAAACACCACCGGGGGATTTACTGTAATATAAAATAATTACAGGGTGTAATTTCTCCAACTGGGATTCAACAGACTTTCATACATTTCATTTTTTTTCAGTGTAGAAATGAATTAAAGAAGAAAAGGGAACGCATGATTGCCAAATAATATAGATGTTGCAACTTCCTGTGCACAATATTTTCCCAAATACATTATATAGGCAAAAGTATTTGGACTTTTCCAGCCATATGCACAATTGCGTTGGACACCTTTGGATGCTGGAGCATGAGACTTTGTCTTCACTTGAATTAGGAGACCCAAACCTGCTCCAGCATGACGATACGTTTGTGCACAAGCCAGCTCTATGAAAATCTGCTTTACATGGGTTGGCGTGGAAGATCTCCTGCTATAGAGATGAATGTTAATGCTGACTGCACCCCAGACCTTCTTACCTCACCTACATCAGGACCTGACTTTATTAACACCATTATGATTGTTCGAATCTCCACAAAATCTAGTGAAACATTGTTCAAATACAGTGTATAATTTTCCCATAAGACTATATAACGGGGTCTAAATGTGGAACGGGATGTTAAAAAAAAAAAAAAAAAAAAAAAAAAAAAGCATGGTCAGGTGTCCACAAACTTCTGGCCAGAAAATTGTAAAGGAATGAATGAACAGATTCCTAGATTAAGGCAAAAATGAGTGTTTTATTGAGAAGGAAATGTTTTAGTGCTGTAGATTTTATTTGTATTATAAACGTATTTCTTTTTCATGACGTATCTATTTTTTATTTATTTTTTTTTATTTTTTTTTATGGCTCATAAAATGTCTTTTTGAATGAAAGAAAAACACTGAAAATAATCCACAGCCCAAACGGTCATATAGCAGTGCACTTGTCCATTCTATAACGAAGGTTATTACTGTTATACGCTACGTATCATTAGCTCTGCGGATGAAGGACACCGGAAGGACGTCTGGAAACGAGGGCACCGAGAAAAAAAAAGTGGCCTAGAAAATCACTCAAGATCCCATAGGAGTGTGTAATGAGTGAGTCGTGGTGCCTTTGGCATTCTTTCACACAGCGTTTTATTTCATAGCATACGCTCACAAGTACTGCATCAAACTGTCCGAGATAAAGGGATGAAGGCGCGAGAGCGTGAAGGGAAAACGCCAGAAAAACAAATCGCTGCTTTTTTTTTTTTTTTTTTCCTCTTGAGAAATAAACCGATCGTGATGTGATGTTTGTCCTGTGTGTCCTTTTGTAACTACAGAATCCTGAGTATCCTGTAATATTTCCAGCGCACCAGAGCCACTTCCAAGCTGGAAAGAAAAAATCAATCACTTTTTCTTTCCTTTTTTTAAATCATTAAAGCTTTGCATGCGCTGAGTGCAGAGTCAGCGTTCTGGCAGATGGAGAGCTTTTCTAAATATGGCCCAAAGAGCCGGAAGGAAACTGAATATGTCAGTAATTTTAGATAATATTGTATTGATTTTTTTTTTTTCATTTTTTTTTTTTTTTTCCAACAATTGTTTTTCTTTGCAGCATCATGAAGTGGATTTTGAGGTGAAAGTATAGACACTGTATGTACAAAAGTGTGTGGACACCTGAGCATAATATTGGTGTGTGGACTTCTTCTTGAACGTCCCCTTTTGCTGTTATAATGAGCTCCACTCTTCCGGGAAGATGTTCCACAAGATTTTTTGGAGATTCATTCAGCCACAAGGGTGTTAGTAAAGTCAGGTACTAATGTGGATGAGAAGGTCTGTGGTGCAGTCAGTGTTTTATTCATCCCAAAGGTGTTTAATGGGGTTGCAGCAGGAGATCTTTTACTCCAAACCAGGTAAAGAAGAACTTCACGGAGCGGGGCATTGTGCACAGGGGCATGATCATGTTGGAACAGGTTTGGGTCTCCTGGTTCAAGTGAAGGATAAATTTATAGTTTTAAAATTTGGTAAAAAAAAAAACACGGGGAAAAAACAGGTGTCCCAATACCTTTGGCCATATATATTTTGGATCAGCAACCGAGTGAGAAGTTCAAAGTGATTTAGAACGTCTGGAATTAGACCAATTTTTCTGTTTTCAGGTCCCACTGCACTTTTGGCTCATGGAATCGGTTACGGCAGCACAGTCACCACCCACCCAGGTGCCAAAGACAAGATAATGGCTGGAGGTAAACATCTGAAAAATTCTACTAGAAGACTGTACTTATCATTTTTGTTTGATTTGCTTCAGAGTGGCTCCATACAACCAATGAGCAGTGACTGGAATAACACTGGTTTTTCTGTTAGGGGATTGAAGTTATTAGGCAGCTCGTAAACAGTCAGTTCTTTAAGTGTGGACGCAGGAAAGTGTGCGAGTGAATTGATCCGGGAAAAAATCGTCCCAGCGTTCTTCTGGAACATGTCCTGGAAGTCTTATTTTTTTTCTGCGCTGGATCTCCACAACGGTGTCCAAGCAGCGACCTTTGAGCTTCATCTTCGGCGCAATCTGCAGGAGTGAGATCATCTCCGGTGATTAGCGTGCACGAGTTGCAGAACGGTTTCTACATTTTCAGGGGTTGAGCTCATTGAAGGTGATGTTCTTCCGCTCTTAACGTGCGCGTGCCACTCGAAAAGCCTCAAAAACTCATTTCAGCGTCGCCGTATGTCAAACGTATGTCATGTCAATCGTCTCTTTGGCAGATTTTCCAGTTTCATGCAGAATTCCGCAGACATGGTAACGTGTCAGATTCGCACTAGTTACACTATTAGTCTCCAAACTTTCTGATACCATCTCGTACACCTGGGACACATTTGATGTTCATGATTTGAGAAGGCTAGTCTGCCTGGTCCAAATCTCACAGAAGAGACATTAAAGCAGTAAACTGCTAAAAAAAAAAAAAAAAAAAAAAAAAAAAAAAAAGTACATGCTAGCACTGATGGAAACTAATCAGGTCTTCATACCTTACTCATGCTGACTTCTGTACACCAATTAAAGCTCCTGCAGTCGACATGTAACCATCTGAACTGGACCATGGTGCTTTAGAAGATGTTAGTCTGGTCTGATGGACCAAGTTTATTTTTTCCACCATGTTGGTTGCCTGGATAATGTGGGGAAGAGATGGCACCAGGATGCACTATAGTATGATGGTGATCAGAGATGCTCTGGATGATGTTCTGCTGGGATCCTGGTCTTGTTAGATGAATGTTTATTTGATGCTACCTAAACATTTGCTTCATGGGGAAGCAGGATAATGTTCCATGCATGTCTACACTGCCTTTGCTCAGAAACGGTTTCAGGAACATGATAAAGGCTTTGAGGTGTTTGTCTGGACACTGATTAAGGATGAGTGCTACGTTCTGTACAAAACAAGTATAGCCCATGGAGGCTGCTCATGTCTTGGTGCCTGTTTGAGGTAACTGGAACCTCCATGTTCAGTTAAGTATCAAACCATCATCTTTCCTATGCTTTTTTTTGTTGCTGTTTTTAGATCACTACAAGTATTCAGAAGCCCGTGTTCAGAAAGATGGACACCTGATCACGAGTCGAGGCCCGGGTACCAGCTTCGAGTTCGCCCTGGCTATAGTGGAGGAGCTTCTGGGTGCTGAGGTGGCCACTCAGGTCAAAGCACCGCTCATCTTGAAAGATTAATAATGATTCTAGTTTAATGTTAATTAATTCGTCTGCATTAAAATAAGCAAAAAAAAAAGTGTGGAAATCACCATGAAAGCACCTTATTAAGAGACAGGAGAACTTTGGGATGCACGGTGTTCCCTCACCAGGGTGTGGGACATTTCACAAATGCTTACATTCTGTTTCTTTTGCTGTAATTGAAATAAAATCGCTTTTGCAAAAGCAGTTTTTTTTTTTTTTCCTCAAATGTTTGTCTAGATGAAGATCTAATAATGGAAGGATTGAATATGTTGAATATTGACGTGTTGCTCATGAACGACTTATTCATTTTGAACGAGTCTTACGTGACTCGGAAGAACGAGTCGTTTCAAAGAGTGATACGTTCATTTTCTACTGGACATGCATAAGTAGGTTATGTACAGAAAACAGAATTCAATAATTTACCACTCGACTCTTCTGGTCCGAGTCGTTTGTTTCTTCGTCATGTGACTCCCGTAAACGATGCACAATGCAATAGATCAGGGTTTTTTTGTCTGAATCTTGACATTATTGTTACAATAATTATGGGAGTCACGTAACAAAACAACTAACAAGATGGACCAGAAGATATGAGAATTTGTTCTTAGCTGCATTGTCATATTTTCATTATTGGAACTACAGAGTTAGTGTATGTAGACGTGTTTGGGGATCTGATTATTGGAAATGTCACATTTTATTAAATTTTTTAGCAAAGGAACGAAACGAACTAAATGACTCAACTTCGATAATTCTGATGAACGAGATTTAAAGAACCGAGTCACTGAAATGATCCGATCTTCCCATCACTAGTAGGTACAGTATTATGGCAGGTTTTCCAGTGGGCGGGGCTAGCCTGTAAAAAAAATTTAATAATAATACGATTGGATGTCCGTTGGCGACTGACGCGCCCAACAACCAATAGGACGCGGCTGTAGGGTTTTTTTTTCCCTTTTCTCGCCTTGCCTCTTTCGTCTTTACGTGCCGTCAGCCAGCCAATCAGATGGCCCCGGCATAAAATCCATAAAATCAGCGCGTGCTCTTGCAGTCGCGCGCGGGGAGAAAAGAGTTTGATGTCTGACGGTTTAAATTCGGACGGTTAGGTCCGTTTAATTCTTTTTTTTCCTCTTCCTGTCAGTCAGCGGCTTCTGAGGTATGGTTTCTTCTGTTGCTTTTATTTTTATGAATTTATGTGGTTAAATATATAAATTGGCCCTTTTTAATGTGTAAATCGAGGCTTTAATAAGAATCAACGAATCAAACGAGCAAATAAATGACGGTGACTGGATGAGCGGATTCTTTAGAAAGAGCTAGAAATTGGTCTCGCGCGAGTTAGCCACTAGGCTAGCTGTTAACGGGGTAGATACAGTATAACGGGATTTTAATGCAGTTTTTTGAATTAGCAAACGGGTTAAGGTGTGTGTGTGTGTGTGTGTGTGTGTGTGTGTGTGTGTGTGTGTGTGTGTGTGTGTGTGTGAGAGAGAGAGCGAGAGAGAGAGAGCTCGAAATCAGAGCATCTTCGTAAGTTGAAAATAAATAGTATATATTTTTTGGAAACATGAAAACCTTTGCATTTTATTATTTATTGCTACCCATAATACAAGGTGGACCATCCAATATACATCTACCAATGTAGAACATCTAAAATAGACCACCAAATTTACATTTACCAGTGAGAAACATCCAATGTACATCTACTAAAGACCATCCAAGCTAAACCATGTGATGTACACCTAATATAGAACCTCCATGATAGACCATTCAATGTACAGCTACCAGTGTAGAACATCCAATGTACCCACTGTACCAATGTAGAAGGTCCAGGATAGACCAACCGTACACCTACCAAGGTAGACCATCCAATGTACCTACTGTACCAATGTAGAAGATCCAGGATAGACCAACCAGTGTACACCTACTAAGATAGACCATCCAATTGACCTACTGTACCAATGTAGAAGATCCAGGGTAGACCAACCGTACGCCTACCAAGGTAGATCATCCAATGTGCCTACTGTGCCAGTGCAGAAGATCCAGGATAGACCATCCAATGTACCTACTGTGCCAGTGCAGAAGATCCAGGATAGACCAACCAGTTTACTCCTACCAAGGTAGACCATCCAATGTACCTACTGTACCAATGTAGAAGATCCAGGATAGACCATCCAATGTACCTACTGTGCCAGTGCAGAAGATCCAGGATAGACCAACCAGTTTACTCCTACCAAGGTAGACCATCCAATGTGCCTACTGTGCCAGTGCAGAAGATCCAGGATAGACCATCCAATGTACCTACTGTGCCAGTGCAGAAGATCCAGGATAGACCAACCAGTTTACTCCTACCAAGGTAGACCATCCAATGTACCTACTGTGCCAGTGTAGAAGATCCAGGATAGACCAACCAGTGTACACCTACCAAGGTAGACCATCCAATGTACCTACTGTGCCAGTGTAGAAGATTCTATGTACACCTAATAATTTAAAGCATCCAAAATAGAACATCCAGTGTACACCTACCAAGGTAGGCCATCGAAGGTAGACCATCCACTTTACACCTACCACGGTAGAACATTCAAGAAATATCTTCTAACCAGATGCACACTATTACCGCTAAACATTTTTATTTGGTATAGTTCAGAATGTAGATTTATTAACTGAAATCCCTGAATGAACAGGAGAGGAAAACTCTCAGGTTGGTGGATCGTATTCCCAGGTGTTTCACCGTACCACAAACTACCACTTCTGCATCAGGGTCACTTCTGTGATTCACCACATTAATGAAATCAGGACAGTGGTGGTCGTAGCAGGGTTCCTGGAGATGGAGAACAGGAGAGATGTGATGGGATGTGAGCAGTCTCCCTCACCCTCACAGTCACACATGGAGGTGGAAGCTTAAAGGTTTGTGGTTGTTTTTGGAGCAGTGAAGCTTGGAGATTTATTCCAGAAAATGAAAGGAACGAACATGGCAACCATTCCACACTTCACGGTCTGTACTGTGGCTCATTGCAACCGACTTCATACAACAAGCGTACGTCCGAGTTCTGTAAGCGTTATTCAGAGAACAAAGTCTTCTGAAATGTGTTATCCATCTCGGAATTTTCCACCACGTCACCGCACCATAATCCTATTGTACTGCTCTGGGATGAACTGGATCACAAGAAAGAAATCAAACTTTTCACTGGCACTGTATCTGGTAACTGTCCTTCACTGTTATTTGATCATTTTTGTTATATAGCACAACTATTCTGTGGATTCAGGAGACGGTAGAAAACAGAAAGGAAGAACTGTATGACCTTTTTGGTGTGTACAAATAGGAGATACCAAGAGAGAGAGAGAAAAACGGTAATGATGCATATAGCAGTATTCACGTTATTTAAATCCCCTGCTCTGACACACCCATTCTCCTCTGGTGTTAGAGGTGTTAATTTGGTAAGCCAAATTGGGTGAGTTAAAGAAGCACAAACACTAATAGACTTCTCGCATGATTTACATTCTATTAATATGTGAGGCTATATATAGCTAGCTTCACCCAGTTTCTTTTCAGAGAAATGCAGTGATGTTGTGCAGAAGTGCGTTGTGGTTAATTTCACACTTATGCAGCGGTGCTGACTTCTGTAAGCTTGAGCTTGCATGTGTGTGTATGCAGGATGGAACAAAAAGATGAGTTCAACTGTTCATAATCACATGACTCATGATTTTCCATTTCCTTACCAGCGTTTTTAGTTTCCGACTAGGTAACGAGTTTTAACGTCAACTTTAGCGTAGAAAATCCTTCTAATCTTTTTTAAAATCATTTGATCTGTTTTGTAGTGCGAGATGCTCTAAACGTTCCTGTCAAGTTCTGGTATTTAATTTTTATGTACATGTCTGGTGTGTTTTAAAAAAAAAAAAAAAAAAAAAGCTCCTACGTGTGATGTTGGCTAAATTCTCCACTCATTCTGCTCAGTGTATAACATGATTAAAGCTCTGGACTTTACATTAGTTTAGTTTAGACCGATTAAGACTGGGTTTGTCGTTTCCACTGTTCCTTCAGCCTGCCCAACAGACTGTGTGACCACTATGCAGATGTTTGTAGGATTTATCTAAAGTTATCGTATATATTAAGCAGATGAATAGATTTTGAAATAGGATGCAGTCTGTGTCAAGGGTGCAGCAAGGTCATATGTATGAAACAGTTGTTCTTGTTCTGTGAGAGGATTTGTTCTCATTCGGCAGTGTCTGTTTTGGAAGATGTTCAGTGGGGTTGATGAGGGCGGAGCTTAAGTTTTCCCAAACCACATCTTGATGAAGCTCACTTTGTACAAAGTTCATCATCTTTTTTTTAGCACTGTTTTCTATACAGGTGTGTTCTTGACAAGACCGTGGGGAATCACATACGTGTGATGGTCAGGGGCGCACATGCCTTAGGTCACGTTACTGTCGTTATTTATCTGTGACACTCGTTTGCAAATGTTCCTCTCTATGAACTCTCCCCTGAGGTCAGATTGAGTGATTTGTGCATGCTGTTGTTTTATGAGAATTTTATAAATAGAACTGCTCTTCATGGGTTTATTTATGGTATAAAAGCATCCTTTCGGACTAGAGGAAAGGATTGTTCTATCGTTTAGAAGAATCGCTTGTGTTCTTTAATGCTGTACTAACAAAATAAGGTAGCGCATTGTCTTTTGTTGGCAGAACACAAACAGCTAATATCTGCTAACAACTTAACTGCAATTAAACTGCACTTTATACTATATTATGGGAAACCCACACCGACGTAGCCTAATAAGTGTGCAAAACTTGGACCATGAGGATTTATAGTAATTGAATATTGTGAATAAGCGCAGGGTATCATCAGCTCTCAGGAACAGTAGTTTGTCCCAGTGGCACAGTTATTAATAGGGTTAATAATGTCAGAGCTTTATATAGATCAGTCGTTTTAAATCTGCGGCTCACAGAGGGACTTCAGAGCGGACGGCTTTCTTTCCAGCTGTAAAGTAATTACTTAAAAAAATTACAACACCTAGCATGTTGTTGTAGAACAGACACAAGTAGGTGAAGAAAGCTTGCTGGGTCAGGGTCGTCTCTTAGGGATTTCTGGGCCGCCAGGGTGCCACAATGCATTTAGTTTATCTTAAGAACTTTAGAAGGTTATAAAAGAATTGCAAGTAAGTTGGGCAACTAAAGCACGATCACAAAGAAGTGCTGATTATCACTCGTTTGCTGAGGGTGGTGTGGGGAAATAAGACAAAAATTAGTTAGTTTTTTTATTTTTTTTTACGCTTGTTGATGTAATGAAATGGAAATCTTCAGAGGCTAGCTACCAAGTATCTAGTGTTACTCTTTCAGTTTATTTTTTATTTTTTGTTATTCATTCCGGTCATCCTGCATAGTGTTAAATCCATTCAATCAATTTGAGTTCTTTGTTGAATACCATCGATATTTAACGATTGGCTACTACCAATACCAATATTGTTTGCATGGCGTGTGTGTGGTTCTGGTTCCTTTTAAATTAAAGCCTTAATTACGCTTATTTTTTAAAATAAGATTTAAATAAGATGTCTGCCATTTATATTCTGCAGTTGTTTGGAGTGCAGCTTGTACACATCCTCGGTCATTAACCTATATTATTTTAGATTTTACTTAATGTGTTCGAATGTAAGAATGAAGGTCAAAGTTAGATTAAGACTCGTAAATCTGGTTCCGACACAGCATTTAGAGACTGTCACTTTTAACCCCATTGGATGTAGGAAAGTTTGCATCTTCTGTACGTGTGAACAAAACCATGTTCCAGTGCTTTTTTTAATTATTTTTAAATACATCCTAATTAATTAATGTTTAAAAGATTATAAACTCTCACTAGTTCCCACTGATGGCAGAGTTTTTGACTCATGAGTGCTAACTATCCCTTTGTGACAGGCAGATGATGCGACACTGTGTGACATGTTTATCTGAGGTTAAATGTATCGGATTCTAAGACCTGCTAAGGATTAGATTATTTTTGTTTTCCGATACATAAAGCCATAAGATTGTAAGAGGTTCTACTTAAAATTTCACACAACTGTATCACCATTTGTGATCATCTCTGAACAAGCTTTGAACTTACTGCACTAAGATAGATGTTGGTAGACCCTGATGGCTTTAGATCTGAGTTTTGGGAAGTGGGGCTAATTTGCAACATTCTAATTGGGCTGTGTTTAGCACCACCGAGAGTAGAGTAGCGTATAGGATAAGCGTGTGATGTAATGCGAGGAAGTTCACACGGACAGCCCAGAAGGACGTGCTGAAGCTGCGAACCGAATCCCGCAATGTGTCTGTAATGCTTCTGGAGTTGAGCCAGACTAGAGCTGATCCGCAGCACACGATGCAGTGCTGGAGCTACTGCAGTCCCCAAGCCTCTGCATCAGTGCAGTGTGTTAATGGAAGCTGTGTGGCAAAGCAACTCTAATGTTACAGAGAGAAGACTCAACCTTGCATCTCATACACACATACAGCTTTTTTTTTTCCCCTTTCAGGTAGTACTGAGTGCTGCAGTGTCGACTTCATGAATATTGAATCAAGTAAGACTGCAGAATTGCGGGGAGGTTTGGCTTGGAGAGGGTGGAGTGGTGGTGGCTTGGTTGGGGTCCAAACCTTCACGATGAACCTGTCCGTGTCCAAGGCATAAAACAGTAGTGTATAGGAACATGCTGTGTAGCTAAACAGCTCTCACAGGCATACGAAGAACCGTGCACCTACTAATTACAACGTTCAGAGTATTTAAAATTAGCAAGCCAATCGTACCTAATTAAATGACACAAATAACCCCTATTGAACTGGGGTTAGTAATTCTAATCTGTTCTGTAACTGAAAATGTAGGGAACTTCCTGATGTTCCTGGAGGTACAATGGCCTCCAGGTTGTAGAAGAAGAGTCCACACTGAAATATGCTTTTGACTGAGGAGTTTTAGCCACTTTAGTACTGATTTTCCAGTCGCTGATGTATTTATTTAGTTGGTGCACAGTTTTTTCTTTTCCGCAGAGTGGTAGATGAGATGTTTGTGTAAACGTCCCAGAATGCAGTGAGGGTGTACAGTTTAGTGTTGACTGTGGTGATGGTGTGAAAGTTGAAGCGTTTGAGCAAAGTGTACACAGTTGTGTATGTGGAGATCCTAGACAGTTCAAAGTGCAAGCACTAAAAAACTAAAGCGCCACTGCATCAGATTCTATACCACGATGAAGAAAGATGGATGGAATAACCTATGCACTGCTGCATCAGACTCTATACAAAGATGAAGAAAGGGGGATTGAAGTACTAAACACCGCTGCATCAGACTCTATAAAAAGATGAAGAGAGGAGGCTTGAAGTACTAAAGCGACACTGCATCAGACTCTATTCAACGATGAAGAAAGATGAATCAGAGCTTATGGGTGGATGAAAACCCAGTGGAATGTTGATTGAACCCAGTTGTATTTAGTGTCATGCAAAAATAATTGGTAGTAAATCTTCTTTTATCTTTTCCTAGGTAAAATGCTTAGTCATGTTGAACGAAAGCCAGAAATCCTTTTTCTTAGTAGTAGTAGTAGTATATGATTTACATATTACTGGCCCGGTGGTCCTGAATGTTATGACGTAAAACATGTTTTGAGTGAGATTTTTAATGAATTGCTTGTAAACAGGTTTCAGCAGCAGAGGGTTTTTTTGTTGTTGTTGCATGTCTTGCACTGACTGTTTGTCCATATGCTGACTCTTCCTCTGACTGTGCAGGGAGGTAGGGGTGTGTGTATGTGTGTGAGAAATGTAAAAGGGATGGAGCGTTGCCTTTAATGCCTCCGTGCTCTGCTCTATTCTCACTCACTCTCTCTCATACACACACACACACACACATACACACACGCAGAGGAGACATACCGCACCACATTCTCTCTCTTCTTGCCTTCTCTGCAACCTCATCTTTCTCTCTCTCTCTCTCTCTCTCTCTCTCACGCTGACAGGAGAGCAGCGCGGCTAGGCACGGCGAGACCAAGCCCACTCCCCGCCGCTGTCTCGTTCTGCCCTGCCGCCTCTCATCCTTTTCTCCGGCAAATCAAACAAGCGGAAATCTGGCTGCACCCGGACTGCTCTCCTCCATCGTCAGACGTCGACAGAGGACAGAGGTGGGTTATCGAGGACCATCGTTAGATCCGTCCTTCCTCCCTCCCTCATTCCTCCTCCTCCTCCTCCCTCTATTTATTCTCTTCATTCTTATCTTCCTTGCTCATTGCTTTTGCGTGGATACGTATGTGCATGTGTGCACCTTCTGTCGCTCTTTGGAAGCCACTTCTTCTGCATATCTGCATTCCGTATTGCACCAGGTTTTTTTATTTGGGGGGGGTGAGTGCGTCCTAATCTCGAATCTATTCCAGACATGACAGGATTCAGTAACCAGTTGCATGAAACTCAGATGATCAGTTGACGTTTGCTGAACATTGTAGTGCACTAGGGCTTTTTTATGTAACAGTTCAAAGGTCCGCAACCTTTTTGTTTTATTTATCTGGGGTTGGCGAAGTCGCTGGTGGCGATGCGACACGTGTGGACGGGTTTGCTCAGCATGTGGGCGCAGGGCCAAGGGAAGGGAAGGTAGGCGCAGGTCACTGGGTTTTGGTGCAGTAAGTTGTAAAGCCAAACCAGAGAATATCAGGTGCTTACATTTCCTTAGACCCAAAGGGTCATGGTATGTTGAAGCCACATAGCCCCCTTTTTTTCACCTGGAATTTTACCTGTAACATTACATTTTTCAGGAATATTCCAAACAGGAGGAAATCTTCAGAACACATCAGCGAATGTAACTTTGTTGTTTTGATTGAATTTTTGGTCTTGCTTGAAATGAAGTATAGCTCACAAATGAATGCAACCTGGTGCATCTTTTAATATTGAAATAAGTAATTAAGCTTGTTACATTCAAGGACAGAGGAAGGTGACTCTAATGGTTAAGTGTATATATAATATAAGGCTTTAAAGATTTGTTGGAATTCCATCGCAGGATGGAGGTGAAATGGAGCCAGCTTCTAGAAGGGTCGCTCTCCGCAGAGTGGCTGCATGTGATGGACGTATAGCAGATTAAGTTCGGCATCAACAGCCACGTTTCATAAGAAGCGCCGATCTGCAGATCTGCGGATTTTTCCTAAAACTATTTAATTTAATTACAGGTGTAATAATGCACTCTATCAAATTTGATTCATGAAAATTAGTTAATAAATTAATATAATGTCGATTTGTACAGTGTCACATTTTTCATTGCTTTATGTATTGTTTAATCTCTACCTATAAATCAAATAGTTTTTTTTTTTTTTTTTTTTTTTTTTTTT
This sequence comes from Silurus aristotelis, assembly GCF_946808225.1. Classification (NCBI taxonomy): domain Eukaryota; kingdom Metazoa; phylum Chordata; class Actinopteri; order Siluriformes; family Siluridae; genus Silurus; species Silurus aristotelis. Next base: position 11,140,212 of record NC_139602.1, read on the forward strand.
TTTTTTTTTTTAAATAAAGGTATATTAGGTAAGGTGCCATTTTAGCTCCTGTTGATTTATCTTCACTGCCCTGTAAGGGTATCCAATCCAGGGTTTTCCAGACAAATAAACTTTTGCCAAGTCCATGAATAGGTCTATTTTCCTACATATCTTACAGGCTCTTTGTACCGAAAAACTGCCTATTGGACCTTTTAATTCTAAAATAAGTTGTACTTATAAAAGCTGTTTAATTTCAGTGAAAGCTGGGTTTCAGTCAACAAAGAGGGTACAATAATACTGAATACATCCAAACTTTGAAAGAACACATGGAATTATGTGATAAACTGAACATGTCCAACAAATCAGAATATTTTGTTGATTCTTCAAAATGGTCACCTTTTGCTTTGATGACAGTTTTGCACACTTCTGGCATTCTCTCATTTCTCTTAATGAAGTAGTCCCATGGAATGATTGTTGGAAAATCTTAAGAAGTTCTCAGAGCTGTTGAGTGCTTGTGGGTTGCTTTTACCATCTTAACTGGATTTAGATCGGTTGGTTGAGTGCTGTATGATGACCTGGCCTCCACAATCACTTTCTTTTTGGACAATTAGCTCTTCCATAATCTAGAGATGTGTTTGGGGGTTATTTTCCTATTAAAAAAGCAAACGATGGAAAGGATGGTCCCAATAAGTGCAAACCAGATGTGATTGCATGTCACTGCAAAATGTCAATTTTGAAGAAATCACCAGCAATGTCTGCAACAAAACACCATCACACCTCCTCCTCCATGCTTCACAGTGGGAACCACACATTTAGGAACCATCCTTTTAACCTCTGTACGTCTAACAGACATGGCAGTTTAAACTAAAAATCCAAAATTTGGACTCTTTAGCCTAAAGGAATGTTTTCCATTGTTTTAATGTCCATTATTTGTGTTTCTTGGACCAAGTGAGTCTTTTCTGTTTGTTGTTGTTCTAAAGTAATGGTTTATTGCTTCAATTTGACCATGAAGGCCTGACTTGCACAGTCTCTTCTGAACAGTGGATGTTGAAATACATCTGCCACTTGATCTCTGAGAAACATTTATGTAAATCAGCCGTTTTTAATGCTGCTAATTCTAATGAACTTATCCTCTGCAGTAGAGGTAGCTCTTGGTCTTCGTTGGTCTTGGTCCTCGTGAGATCCTGTTTCATCATAGCGTTTGATGGTTGTAGAGACTGCGCATGGGGTTACCTTTTAAAGTTCTTGATGTTTCGGATCGACTGACCTTCATTTCTAAAAGTTACGATAGACCTTTTTTTTTCTTCTTTATCCAAATGTTTCTTGCCATACTATGGATTTGTAAAGTAGTTGTAGTAGCATGAATAGGGCTATTGCCTCCGTACTCACCCTTTCCTCTGGAAATTAAAAAAAGGCAAGAAATGTCAAAAGATAAAACCATCAAAAACCATTCCAGATGACAATTCAATTCATGTTTATTTGTATTGCACTTTTAACAATGAACATTGTCTCAAAGCAGCTTTACACAGATAATGTGGCTATAAAGATGAAGTGTAAGTTTGTCCCTAATGAACAAGCTGGTGGCGACTTTGGCAAGATCCCTTAGATGGAATAAGGAAGAAACCTTGAGAGGAGCCAGAACCGAGAGGGAACCTCATTCTTATCTGGGTCTGTCCATTTATTACAGCTAAACAGCATCCAGAGGCAGGCCGGGAAGAAGCGGGCAGATCTGAGGAGAGGGGCAGGAACAGTGGTCACTGGTACCTCAGGAGCATGTTAAACTCGAGAGAGAAGAGGGGTGATGGGGAGAGAAGAATATGGATTATTAAGTCTCCTTATTGTTGTATAAAAGTTAAGGACACTGTGCAGTTGGGACTCTAACAAGACTCTCTATGGCAACATAACTAAAAGAGAAGCAGAAGGTAACATGGACACGAGGGACTACCTCATGAATCTGATGTGCGAGAGCCATGATTTTGCCAAGCCAGCTATCAAAGCTAAATAGAGCTACATATTCTGGGTTATTTGACACGTTTTTTGTTTACTGCATAATTTTGTGTTCTTTCATAGTTTAGATGCCTTTTAGTATTATAAAGTAATAAAAATAAAGGACAAACCACTGAAGGAGAAGGTGTGTCCAAACTTTTAAACATACATAATAAAAATTAGGAAAATAAAGCATTATTTTGATCCATTGTCAGTTATAGCATTAAGTTGGGAATTGACCATTGTACAGGTGATAATTTATTGTTTATCTGTGAGGTCTTACATCATTTTTATGTTCTCTGCTTTACCACATGCTGTTATTCACCCCCACATCATACACTAATATTCTGTAACACCTTACAACCAGCTCTGTATTACCCCTTACATACACAAATATATACTAGTGGTATATTTTCTTTCTCCATGAACAGTCACACGACTCTGTGTGAACACAGTAATCCCATGCAGGCGGTCGAGGCACTTTACCAGTCAATAAGAGTTCGAATATCAGGTTCTTAACACAGTAATTGCTCTGCTGATAAAATTTCAAAATGGGTTTCTGAAAGTAGACATGAGCTCCACCGTCAAATCTGCTCGAGGCATGTATGTACCATGAGCACCAGTGTCTTCTTCATATTCATCCCATATTCTTTATATTTGGTAAATCTCCTAAGAGCTGTTCTGTGGCTGCTCTTATGTCGAAGTAATTTACTGAATGTTCTAACAATAAATAATATAAGTAAATGGCTAGTGTAGGTGGTGTATTAAAAATAATAATAATTTAATTTAGTGGTCACGTGATCATAATCGTTTTCTTTATGATCAATTGAAGAAATAACTTTAATCTGAAATATCCTCCTTTATATCTGAAGTGTGCCAAAACAAATCTAGTCAGTTCTTCATGTGGTATGGCTGTCTAAACATAGATTGTACTGTCAAAAGTATTGGGACACCTGACTTTTCCCCTTTGTATGTAGTTCTTTTTCAAACTGTTAGCGCAAACAATTGTATCGGATGTCTTTTGGATGTTGTAGCATGAAATTTTTACATCACTTAAACTAGGAGACCCAAACCTGTTCCAGCATGATGATGCCCCTTTACACAAAGTCAGCTCCATGAAGATCTGCTTTACATGGGTTGGAGTGAAAGATCTCCTGTTATAAGCCTCAAACTTAAGACTCAAAATCTAGAGGTACATCTTCCCAGAAGAGTGGAGGCTGTTATAACAGCAAATAGGGACTAAAAACAAAATACACATTTTTTTTCATATTCCTTTAATTCTCCAGTACAATCTATTAAAATGTGTTATTTATAAGTGTTTACTTATTTCAACAATTATAATACAAGCATAATTTCAAGTATAAAAACGGTTTTATAACTTTATCAGGGCCTGAAAGTCAGTCGGCAGTAAAAAAAAAATATATATATATATTATAATGAACATTATTTGACACATGATTTATATGTATGAAACATTATAAAATCATAAAATAAATGGATCTTTAGCATCTTTTGTTCCTGACTTCTGAATTTGTTTATTTCAAGGTACGGTCATCTGATCTGCAGTTCTCTGTTAGATATTAAAAGTCTGAGTGTTGCTTTCCTCAGAGATGTTCTTATGTTCTTTTTTTTGTTGTTGTTTTGTTTTTATTTTGTAAATTAGGTTGTGGTAAAGATTTAGACATTCTGTGACGTGTGGAGCAGCGTGTGTATCACATGCAATTCACCATCTATTGTGTAAATTTTATTGGTATTGTCACTTAGACTATTACTGCAAACAAATAAACCTTCCTCAGGATGGCTGAAGATTACGCTGGTGGCAAAAGACTGTGTATGTGTCTCCCTCCCTCCTTACCCTGTCCAGACCTCTTAATCTCTCTCTCTCTTCTCTACTCTATCCAAAACTCTTTTTCCACCTCTCCATCCGGACCTCTTTCTTTCTCCTTTCTCTTTCCTACTTTATCCAGACCTGACCCCCCCCTTCCCTCTCTCTCTCTCTCTCTCTCCCCCCCTCTTACTCAGTCTGGCCCAGAGGATTTGTATGAAACCAGGAATCTGCTTAATGAGATCAGCAGTCCTTTCTGGCTCTCCATCCTTAAACTTAGTGCATTACGTTGGATAGAATGCTGAAAGCATCTTCTGATATGTACCCAGGGCACGTTTAAATCCAATTAATCGCACAGTGTAGCCAGATGTTATACAAGCTTACAATCTGTCACTGTCTTAAGTCGTCTAGTTACTTTTTTAACAGTAAAAAAAAAAAAAAAAACTTCTAATAACTTGATCAGTGGGCCGCAGCTTTTAGGTGAGTTTCAGACCCGCTTGGGGTCAAAGCATCAGAGAAACTAAATCAGTGGATTTCTAAATCAAGACCCTTGATTGGGCGCTCGTTATTAGGATTGGTTTTATTTATACTTAATGTATGATAAGACGGCCAAGCACCATATGTGTATAGGCTCCCTACTGTAATTATTTGATTTCCATTTTTGCTGATTTAAGTCACATCTTTAAAAAAAAAAAAAAAAAAAAAAACTACTTTAAAAATACTGAGTACATTTTAACTATGAGTCAGAAAAATGTCAGTTTAACCTGTTTTCCATCCAATCAGAACCTCGTCATGTAACCAGTTTTTCTCCTTGTATTAATGCAATAATAGCGACCTAGATTTTCACCTTGTTTATATACTCTTCTTCCAAATAGTACGAGTAGATCCCAGTGACGATCAGGACATAGGGCTGTGGATGTGAATGAAATCGGCCGTGTTAAATCTCTGCAGTGAAGCGTATCACCTCTGCAGCAGTGCTGCTGCTGCTGTTGGCTGAACTGACAGAGTAAACGTAGCTCCGCAGTCAGCCGAGCCAAGCGCAGAGGCGAGAATCTGGCACAGCCTGACGTTTTCGGTGAGACCGCAAGCAAGCGAGGGCTTCCCCAACCTCACTGCAGCTGTGTAGGAGACACACACTGTTACATAATTCTGATAATGTGCTGAAGATACATTCCGGTTTGTTGTGTAACATATTAACATGCTTTTTACAGGTTCATAGCAAATGGACAATGTAAGGGTATCGTTATATAATGTACGCTTATTCTCGCTTGTATATCATGTCTTGTGATGAACTGGATTGCAAGGTCATAAGGAAATCTCCAACAAAATCCTTTAGCAAAGTATTATAGCTGAATGGGGAAAGGGGTGGCGCAGTGCTAAAGATGTTGGACTTCTGAATAGAAAGTCATGAGTCATCTTCCACTGCCGGACCCTTGACCCTTAACCCTCAGCTGCTTAGTTGTATGAATGAGATAAAAGTCGCTAAGTGCTATGATAGATTTTTGGCTAAGTACAGTTGTTTCCTCTGCATGTGAGGTCAAAACTTTCATCTTAAAGTGTGATGGAAGTGACATTCAAACCATCAGCTTGATTTCGAATATATCTCTGGACCAATTGCAATGTAAAAAATAATTTTACAGTTCATACCTGGCATTAGTTCCATTTAACAATTGAGTCGTTACGAAAGTCAGGTGTCCCAATACTTCTGACCACAGTTTGGCTGTAATGTGCCGCAAAACGTCATTGAGCTTCATCAATTGTGAAACGCACTGAAGAGAATTGGTCAGGTGGACAAAAATAAATGTCCAAGGTTCACAGCTGGAGAACTGCAGCTAGTTAGGTGCATCTTGGGGTCAGAAAACTTCAATCTGATGTCAAGTGGTTTATAATTAGTTTGAATGAGTTTCAAGAAGCCGCTACTCTCCTTCAGTAATAAACTATTCTAGGGTTATACTAAGGGGTTTTTTGAACAGGTTTTTCATATAAACACATCCAGTAGGAGATTTTGTGTCTCTCTGATGCTGACCTGCACTGCGCTTGTTAATCAGCATCGCAATATCACATCTAAAAGCAAGCCTGGCTTTCTGATGATGACCGTGTGGGAGGAACGTACAGGCAAAGACAATGTGCTGACTGTTTCTGCAAAGCCAGCTGTGACTTAGCTACCCCCCCTGCAGCATGTGTATTAAATCTAGTCTAGTTTTGTGTGTGTGTGTGTAGGTGTAGGGTTTTGGTTCGAACTGTACAGTAATTTTCTACTTCTGACATACGTCCACCACGGTACTGTACGTGTTGTTGTACACATTTGATGTGAGAGTTCTATCAGTTTCACCCAGACATGCTGACGTGTCTCATGTAATTTTAGTGTGTTCTAGTGCACGTGTACAATTGAGTATAAACAAGATGTTATGACGGTAATATTGTCCCGGAATGTATATTACGATTCATTGGTGACTGTGTTGCGAGCTGACTTATTAGGGTCATAACATTTTTACCATTAGTTATGCACATCACCTTCTCATTTATCTTATTAATTTCATTTCTTCATTTTTTATAATGAAAACCGAAGGAATATTAAAAAATTGTGTTCACGTAAGTGATTTTAGTGAAAATAATGGTCATTATTATTATCTACAGTTCATTACAGTGCAGTTCAAAGATAATTTCTTTATACTCATCCATTTATATGACCAAAAGTATAGGGACACCTTAATTTTCTACCCTGCTTCTTCTCTAAACTGTTAAAAGGCACGCAATTATGTATGATGTCTTTGGGAAATGTTTCTCTCATTTGAACTAGGAGGCCCAAACCTTTTCCAGCATGACAATGCCCCTGTGCAAAAAGCTAGCTCCATGAAGATCTGCTTTAAATATGGGTTGGGTTTGGTGAAAGGTCTCCTGCTATAGAGCTCCAACACTATTAATTAATAGTGGGAGAAATTTCTCATGCTGACTGCACCCCAGGCCTCCTCACCTCACCTACATCAGGACTTTACTACACTTTTGTGGATAAATGAGAACAAATTTTCTGATTTGAGTACCATAATTAATCTGTAGATTGATGAGCACTGTGTTTGTGTTAATGTTGTCAGGATTCACTCATACTGCATTATTCCACATCTTGCAGGAAGTGAATCTGCTGTAGGTCCAGCACCTGCTCAAGGTGATAATTGCTACTTGGCTCTTTAGCGTAATATAAACATGTCCCTCTCACTCTGTGTGTGTGTGTGTGTGTGTGTGTGTGTGTGTGTGTGTGTGTGTGTGTGTGTGTTCCTTGTTCCTCTACGCTGAAGTCTTAATCACCCTGTCTCATGCGTGTGAGAATAATTTAGTCTTCCTTAGTGCAGGTAATGTGGGGTGAGGTGTTGTGTACCATGTGATCAGTGCTATAATTACCTCAGCGTTAACTGTACAGAAAATACATTGCTTTTAAAATATTTATAAATCCTTATGAGAGTTTGGGGATTACAATCGCAATTATTCACATCATTTTCCTCTATTTAAGCGAGTATGGTGGCAATCTAGGTAAACCAGTCTGGGGTTTTTAGTGTTTGTACTATAGGTTGTGGTTTGTGGTCATAGAGAGTGCTACTGTTGTGTTATTCTTTAGAGCATTCACACACTTATCACTGTGAACATCAGGCTTTGTATTAGCACCCAAACAGTGCCAACTTTACTTTATCTAGACCGATTTAGAACTGAGCAGGGGATGGTTAAGGGACTTGATCAAGGGCCCAGCAGTGGCAACTGCATGGCAGGTGGTGGGATTTGAACCTGTGACCTTCCAATCCAAAGTCCAATGACTTAACCACTGAGCTACAACTAAAGTTTGAGGAATCATTATAGCCGATTGTTCGGATTTATCAGGTGTTTTTTTTTTTTTTTTTTTTTTTTTTTTTTTTTTTTTATTACTTTTTACTTTTACTTTTCAGCTAATTTTGTGTAATATTGAGAAAATCTCAACTCATTGTTGTCTCTTGTTGTGGTTGTATATGTGGTTGGGAAAACTGTTATGGTCCAGAATGATTGTTAGCACAGGTTATTTTATAAATGAAGGGAGAGAGAACTTGATTAATCCCAAAACAAATTAATATATCATTCTACCCAACACACTTTTACTACATCTGGATTATAATCTGTTTGGAAAAAGACAAAAAAAAAACCCAGCAATTTTAAATCATTTAGTGCACAGCACAATAACACAATTCTTCTAAACTAAACAAATAAATGCTGCATTGTGGCTGTTTTTAGTTATCTTGCTACCTTGTGTTTTCTGGGTCTAATGATCTGGTATCAGCAAAGAAGAACAAACTCCTATTTGCAGTCAGTAAATTAGTTTTCTTTCTACAGCACTGTTCTAATGACTGCTTTAAAGGAGTAGAAATGTGTGTGCGTCAGACTGTGGAAGTTGTCGCAGGATACATACACACTTTGTTTCCGCAGTGCTACAGTACTTAATCACCTGACTGTATCACTTTACCGCTGATTAGCTACCCCAAACACACACACACACACACACATATTCATAGGTTTAGCTTCAAGAGTGAACATTGCAGCTGTTGAGTCATTGTGCATGTGTGTGAGAGTAGTCAAGAAAAATATCCTAAAGGGGTATTTTTTTTATTTTTTAGCTTTTTTTTTAAATCAACTACAATAACCTTAGTCTGTAAATAATTGTAAAAAGTCAATCATAATAATCAAATTTAAGACTTTTTAATGCCTAAAATTCAGCTGTTCAACGTCTTGAAGCATTTGAAACAGGTCTTAATTTTCCGATGTCCATGTAACGTTACCGCTGATGCTCACTGAAATGCTCGCGCAGCACTTTAGAATGTTTTTGTTTGTTAGTTTCTGTGGTGTTCTGTCTTTTGCTAATTTTAAATGGTCTGCAAAATCATGATCCTACTAAACAGCTTTTTTTTTTATCCGGGTACGATATTCAGCAATCAAATATTTATTTATCAACCGTTGCAAATCGACGTATTTGAAAGTTGGCATCCTGCAGGTTTCTTACCTTCACCACCTTCTTCCATATGGCTCAATTTTTAGTTCTGATCTCAAAAAGTCAGAACCAATCAGAGGCCACATTTTTATGATGTCATCATGTAGAAGCAATTTTCATCAACGCTCTCAAATATAAATGACAAAATCCTATTTTATATTTGAAATACATGCGTCATAAACACTGCCCATCTCTGCAATCAGCTTTCTGTTATTGGCGCAAATTTCTCTGATTGTACCACAGACATAAAACGGATTTTATTTCTCAGCTATGGGGGCAGTGCATGTTTAGTGATCCTTGGCTTGAAAAATTAATTTAGGGTTTGATGAAGACCAGTTGCTAACAACGCATTTGTGTGTGTTTTGTTGTGATAAAGGGCTTACATTTAATTCTTAATGGTCCTAAAATGTCAATAATTTACTTTGTGAAAACTGCAGAAACCATGGAGGGAGGGAGGGAGGGATAAAAGGCAGTAAGTCATTATAAAGTTATGGAACCTCACCGCTTGTTTACTCGTTTATTATTTACAGGTTTACTCGGCTGCTTTCTGAGACCCAGTGTTTAGTCTGTATGAATTGACCCTGGATAGGTTTTCATAAAGACCATCTGAGCAAAGAATTCCCACCATGGTTCCATCCAATCAAATTCAGAGAAATAAGGTCCAATCACTCAGAAATCCGTTTAGATTTTTCATTGCCCCAGATATAGGAAGTGACTCGAGCACACAATTCTACCAGACTTCTTTGGATGCAGTAGCATGAAATTTATTCACTTTAACTAGGAATTCCAAAGCCAGCTCCATGAAGAGCTGCTTTACATAAGTTGGATTTGGTAGAAGAGCTCCCTTTATAGAGGTATTACCCTATTGAAGGTCATCAGTACCTGACCAATGTACCAATGTTATATTCAGGTGTGCACAAACTTTTGACCATGTAGTGTAATTTTGTTGACTTTGTGATTGGTTTATTAGATTATGAACCACGGGTTGATCGCAGAACTCTGTGTGTTTGCAGAACGATGGACTCCAGGTTAACCTCCACTCTGTGCTGTTGGTGTTCTCACCACTTCACTAGACACGTGTTTAAATGTGACGTGATCTCAGCACTGTGTTAGGAGCAGAGCTGATGTTTGGAGTTAATGGAAACTTGGTGCTTTATGGATTTATTCATGTCTGTATACAGAAACTCATGGTCTTGTTCAAGTGACACCTGAAAATACTGGGTATACTGTGGACTCAGCGAACAGGGAGACTCCAGCAAGCAGCTTTTACTCACATGTTAACACACAGGAGCATGTGGGCAGATTCTCTATCATCTGAAGCTCCTTCTGTCTGTCTCTCTTTTTTTTCTCATCTATCTAGCCTCCTCTCTTTTCTGTCTCACTCTTCTTTCTTTGTTTCTCCCTGTCTTACTATTCTGTATCTTTCTGTTTCACTCTTTTTCTGTCTGTTTCTCTCACTCTTTCTCTGTCTCTCCCTGTCTCAATATTGTTTTTCTGTTTCTCTCGGTCTTTCACTCTCTTGCCCTTTTGCTGTCTCTTTCTCTCTTCTTTCTTTCCCCTTTTTTCTCTTTATATATTTCTGTTTGTCTGCCCCACTCTGACTCTCAATAAAAACTGCTTAAAACCAGATCAGGGTTTTTATAGTCGTTGTTGTTGTGGATTGCTGTATGTTATGGTGGTGGTGTCTCAGTGGTACTGCTTGTTTCTCTCGCTCCTGTCTGTGACAGGTGAGAGTGATTGTAGCTGAACAGTGCCCTCTTGTGGTGTGTGAGGTATTGCAGTGTATCTGTACACTGTTTCTTCTAACGACCCCGAAAAAGACAGCGTTTTAATTGTAAATCGTATTTTTCCTGTTACAGCAGAGGTCGAGTGTTTGCATTTTATTTCAACCTTTTTATGTTAGAATGTTAAATACCATAAATAACATTACTAAATTTACCTTTATGGCATTTGGCAGACGCCCTTACCCAGATCGACTTACATCTACAACAGGGGTCAAGGGCCTTGCTCAAGGGCCCAGTAGTGGCAGCTTGGTGGGATTTGAACTTTTGACCTTCCGATCCAAAGTCCAATGCCTTAACCACTGAGCTACCACCTCCCCTAAGTTTTTACAGCAAACATTACACATTCTTCTCTTTTCACCTTCTTATTCTCCTTCTGTCCATCTTCTCTCTCTCTCTCGCTATCTCTCCTTGTCTTTGTCTTTCCCTAACATCTCTCTCTCTTGCTCCCCCCTCTTCACTCGTTCAGTATATGTTCTGGAAAGCTGCTTTGTGACCGTATTTTTTGTTACAGTGCAAGAGAGTGCTATAAGAATATAAAGTGATTGGGGTGTGTGTGTTTGTGTGTGTGTGTTCAGAGGCCCAGTGAGGTGAGAGACAGCACTCCTGCTGGTTTAGAGAGAAAGCAACTCTTTGGCAGGCTGGCACAACTCCCCGCCCTCCCGCCTCCATGTATCCCGAATCTACCACAGACTCTCCCGCTCGCCTTTCACTACGACAGACCGGCTCTCCGGGCATGATCTACAGGTACACACACACATCCAGCACACAGTATTCATCTACATTTTAATTTATTGCAACACTCATGAATTACATCAACATTATCATGACATTAGTAAAGAATTGTGTTGGTGCAAAAAATAGGTTTATTTATTTATTTATTTTCAATGTCATGTGATGTGAGGTGTGAGACATGATGTCATCATGTCTTGGTCAGAAGTCTTTCTCTTTACTGTGAGTAAAACAAGAAAACAAGCCCGTTCAGGATTTAGACAAATGGATATTGTGTGCAACGCTGCCATATAATGCAGCACGAGCAGCCGTTCTGAAAGACTGAACGGCTTCACGTGTCTCTGAGCAGACTCGCCCTTCCTGAATTATGGGGAGAATTGTCTGGTGGGTGAGAACTGATCAGATTAAGGAGCAAATGTCATCTTTTCCATGCAGGGGGAAAAAAAACACCTCTTGGCCAATTATCATATACATTTTAAACTGAATGACTCTCATGTAGGTGTTTTCATAAACTCCTGGATATTACCCTGTCCACCTTAAAGCTCATCCACTTTCTACACATCTCATATACATGTACTGATGTGACTTTCTCTGATCTTAAACATGCAATAAATTCTATCCGCATGTGTATGCTGGAGAAACATGAAAACCTTAAAACTGAGACATGAATTAGAATTCTAAAACATGAAAGCTGATAGTGAGAGCGATGTATCATTTGAAAAAATCTTTAATAACCTGGTGCTTGCAGTGTTCTTCATGTACAGCAGGTGGAGCTACAGCTCCAGACTCCATCACAGTATTACAGTAGTGTCCAGTTCCTCAGGTGTGCTTGTATAGTGGATTTAACTGATCTCGATAGCTAGGTTGGATCGTATTTGCTGACAACCGATTAATCAACCAATAGCCTCAAAAATGAATACTGGATTCAAAACGCACAAACTTGGTGTAAAATAGTAATGAATTTTATTAAAAGAATAAAAAAACTACTAAATTATGAAAATGTGCTAAATGAAATAAATATATTCATTATATTAAATATTGACATGCATTCAAACTGAAACGCTCCAAATAAATAGTTATATGTAAAAATGAAACAAACAAACAATAAATAAAGACACTTTACCTAAACATCATGTGGTGGCAGTGATTTGCCTCTAGATGCTGCTCTTGCACTGTATCTATGCAACCCGGAAAAACTTAGTATGGATTTTTGCTGATAGTTCCAGCAGTCTAAAAACTAAGATTTAATTTACTTGGGGCATAATGAATAGATAGATAGCTGGATGGATGGATGGATGGATGGATGGATGGATGGATGGATGGATGGATGGATGGATGGATAGATAGATAGATAGATAATGTCTAGATGGAAAGAAAGGGTGAAAGGTTTTGATAGTAAGAGCGTTGTATTGTGTGGGTTTTTTTTTTTTTCTTTTTTTTTTTTGGGATGAGGAACTGGTGCTTGCAGTTTCCTTCATGCACAGCAGGTGGAGCTACAACTCCAAACATCACAGTATTACAGTAGTGTCCGGTTCTTCAGGTGTGCTTGGACCACATCTAATGTGCAGTTTCAGGTGGAAGAACATTCTGGGGTTTAGTCTCGTCCTTCCTTTTATGTTCCGAAACCTATATTTTATCATTTTATTTCCACTATAGACATGATGGAGGCTAGAATTGTTTTAAATAAACACGCTGCTGGTGCTCGATGTGGGGGTGTACCACTAAGAATGCTTAGTGGTTCTGCTTACTGATTAGTTACTATGGCAACCAGGAGTAGGAATACAACACCACACAGCGTGTCAAAAATGATAAGTTGTATATTCTACAGTTTTATTTTTTGTTGTTTTTGTTTTTTTGCCTCCATCTAATGGGTTTTTCTCTTACAGTCAGCATGGTCAATGTTATACATTTTACTTGTATAAGTTTCATTCTTAAAGTCTGCAACTACTCGCCTTTTCTGTCTCCCTCCCCCCGTTGCTCTATTAAACCTACCCTCTTTTTTTTTTCTTTTCTTTTTCTTCTCTCTCTCCATTTCTCTTGCTGACCTCAGCGCACGCTACGGGAGCCCCAAGAGACAGCTGCAGTTCTACAGGTACCTCTCTGTTCTACACTTTACCTTCCTGTTCCACACTTTCTACACTTTACCTCTCTGCTGCTTAACAAGATCAATCTGTAAATCCAGGAGGAAATAAAAATTGAGAGAATGACAAAAACATGGACTTCTGACATTCCAGAGCATCTCTACATGTTCATTAGAATAAAAAGAAATCAATAAATCTCACATGGGTATAATCTTTTATGTAGTCAGATTTGTTCAGTGTTCATTTTTTTCAAATATAAAATAAATATTAATACTATGTATTTTCTTTACATGGTTGAAAATTGGCAGTCAGATACAATAATAAATGATTTAACACTAAATTATCTTCTGCACGTTCTGATACTTTACCATTTGGATCTGTTTTACTTGGTAAGAATCCCCTTCTTTTTGTGGATTGACACACTGAAGAAAGTGACAGAATTTTGTGGACACCTGAACATAAGATTGTGATTTTTGAACATCCCATTCCACAATTAGTCTCCATTTGCCATAACAATAAGCTACACAAGATTGTGGAGTGTGTTTGTGGAGATTCACTCAGCTACATGTGTGTTAGTAAAGTCAGGTAGTGGTGTAGGTGAGAAGATGAGGAGGCCTGGTGTGCAGCGTTCATTCATCCCAAAGGTGTTCAATAGTGTTGAGATCAGAGAAGCAGGCCAGTCAAAGAGCATTGTCATGCTGGAACGTGTCTGGGACTTGTAGTTCATGTGAAGAGAAAATTTCATACTACCACATCCAAAGGTGTCTTATACAATTGTCTCCAACTTGGTTTGGGGAAGAACTGCATATGGGTGGAAAAAATCGGGTGTCCCAATACTTTTGGCCTTATACTGTGCAATATTTATTTATTTTTAACAAGAAATTACATGCGATGTCATTTCTGCATCAAGTGTAGTCTCAGTTTCCTCTGAGTGAGGCCATGGTGAAGATCCTGCTGATTAATTGTACACTTTTACATACAGTATATAATCCTACACCACTACCAATATCTACCTGATTATCTGAGTTCAGACACGAGCACACTTTCAGCATGTGGAATTTTTTTATGTAGATGATATCAGATTGTAGTTTTGGAAGCTTGACCTTCGACCCACATCCTCGTCCAGGTTAACATATAACATTCTCAGTTGATTGGAAGCTTAATGACCTTCTGTCCCACAATACATGGTCTTACACGTTGTGATGAATGATTATGAGGTAACACACAGGCCAGATTTCCTTAATTATTTCCCCTGTAAAACAGGAAGTCAAGGTTGTTCCTAGTTACCCATGTGGAATAAAAAATTCCATTTATTCCATTCCAAAATATATATATAATTTTATTTGTTTGTTTTTTTTCCCCCATTTGCTTTACTTGGATAGATTGTTTAATAGAAAACAATGTTGTCCTGTAGTTTAAACATTATGATTTCATATTGTTTTTCAGATTATAATCTATTAGTAAACATTTTTCTGATGTGTGTGTATCCAAAGTGTCTTTATTTTTGTCTTTATTTTTTTCCCCACTCCATTTCAGTAAAAGATTATGGGGTGAGATAAAGGAAGTATTGCGCTGATGGGGTTCTAAAACCCCTGATTAGAGATCCGGGGTGGGATCAGGGGGGTAAATGAGTTTTTTATTGGATTTTGATTTCACAGCCTCGCACATTTTCTTGCCTTTTAAGCTCAAAGTGTCCTGCTGACATCCTATAGTTTTAGCTTAGACTGGAATCGATCTTATATTGTGTGTGTGTGTGTGTGTGTGTGTGTGTGTGTAAGAGAAAGATCAGCGCTTATTTCTTTAGCCCAAAAGGAAACAATGGGTTTAGTTCAGAGTGGTGCAGTACTGCAGATTCTGTACTTGTTTGTTGAGATTCATGTAGCTTCTGTCAGGGTGTTGAAGTATTCGATGGGAATTCACCAGTGATAATGTTTTATTATGAATGAGTGTCAAAGAGCTACAGAGCTCTGATATCAGCATTCAACACCTAAGGAATTAATTGCTATCTGTCCTTTTCTGCATACATGAGCTTACGGATGCATATGATTGGCTGTGTGTGTGTGTGTGTGTGTGTGTGTGTGTGTGTGTGTGTGTGTGTGTGTGTGTGTGTGTGTGTGTGTGTGTGTGTGTGTGTGTGTGTGTGTGTGTGTGTGTGTGTGTGTGTGTGTGTGTGTGTGTGTGTGTGTGCTCGCGCCACCCACTCTAAAAATACAGTTTTGAAGGCATTTTAACATTTCAGAGACAAACCTGTAGACTTCATAGACTTTATTTTCACACATAAACACTGGCACACAATTTTCCACATGTACACAATCCAAAAATTGGATGATGAAGCAGCCTGAAGAGCAGGTGTGTCCTGGTGGAAATGGACTGGGCTCTTAGCGCTACAAACTCTGTTCTCATGATTTACAATAACAATGTGTTCTTCAAAATGAGTCTTTAAACACTTAATCTAAACGGCTTTTATCCATACCTTACTTCAGGCAGTTAAAAAAAAGACTTCCTACCTATTCAGACTTCCTTTGGGTGGGTGTGGGTGGGTGTGTGTGTGTTAATTTTTTTTCCTCCTGATTGTCTCTGTGACCTGAAATGAATTGTTATCTTGTTCACTCCCATCATTCCTGGGATAGACCTCAGGGTGTCCCCTCGTAAGCACTTAGTTTTAAAGTTTCTGTATTTCTGAGCGCACGATCTGTGAATTAGGCCACACCCACCAAAATCCAAAACTGAGACAGCAACAGTAATGTTCTGAAAAAGTGAAGACACAAATCTGAATGCACACAGAGTTTAAGTTCTCCAAGGCCGTGTCCACACTAATATTTTTCTCCGTTCCGTCCACTCCGAGACGCCATTGTCAATCAATGATTTTATTCTCCCGCCCGTAGCCGCATTCACCCATTAAATCTTGTGCTGCGCAGCAGGAGTTCAGGTTTCTACTACAGATCAACTGTAAAGTTTGAGAGATGTTTTAACACTCGTGCAGTCTCATGGACTCACGATTACCAGCGTCTAAGTTTTCTTCTGTCTGTGCTGAAACATCTTGACTGGTCATACACTGATACTCCTATCGAAGCTTTTCTGTTTCTTTTCCTCACGTTAAAGGCTTTGCGTGTACATTTCACCAGTTTGTTGGTTGATCTCAGTTTGTGGCGTTGGACAGACATTTTCATTTGACGTCACTTGCTGAAGGAGCATTTTCTTTTAAAAAGCTTGTGGAACGTAGCATTTTGTCTCCACTCTAGACAAGGGGAAAAATCTATAGCAATAAAAAGTTTTGTGTCTGTGCATATTTTCATAATTCTATACAATCCCCCCACCACCACCACCACCACCACACACACAACACACACACACACACACACACACACACACACACACGCGCGCACAAAAAGAAAAGCCATGCTGATTTCAGATCAAAGTAATTAACGCTGCACTAATTGAGATTGTATCGGCTTGTTGGGTAATACAGCTGTGTGTGTGTGTGTGTGTGTGTGTGTGTGTGTGTGTGTGTGTGTGTGTGTGTGTGTGTGTGTGTGTGTGTGTGTGTGTGTGTGTGTGTGTGTGTGTGTGTGTGTGTGTGTGTGTGTGTGTGTGTGTGTGTGTGTGTGTGTGTGTGTGTGTGTGTGTGTGTGTGAGAGAGAGAGAGAGAGAGAAATGTCGAAAGAGTGAAACAATTTCCTCGCCCAGGCCTCGTCATACACACTGAGCTAAAAGCAACCCAAAAGCTTTTAGTACGAAAGCCGCTGAATAATTTAGACCTGATAATATTTGCTGTGGTTTGCAGAAACAGGCTCTTTCTCCTCTTCTCCTTCTTCACCCCCCCAAAAGGACACAAATGGATTTCCTTCATGGAATCTCATGGAAAAGGAAGGTGGGGGGGGAGAGTGTGCATTGGGGGGAGGAAGATGAGGATGATTATTATTATTATGATGAAGATGGGCTGAGCAGAGCGGAGGGTGATGCGATTTCCATTGCTAATTAGTTTAGCTGCTTGCTACTAAGACACTCCCAGTTTTGGGTGGATCGCTGCATCGCCGGTCGCAGTTGGAGTTTATAAGACCAGAGTGTGGAACCCATAACCCTCGTTCATGAGCAGACCCCCAAGACCTCGGGTGAGTTCAGCTCCGGGTTCGAGAGCCAGTGGCGTCCGAGTGCATGCGGGTTATGGGCTTACCTATCCTCCTTCCCTATCGCTTATCTCATCCCATCTCTTCCCCGCGTGTGCTGCCATGCTTTAGTTTTCTGTAGCATGTTCCCGCAAGGTTCCCGAGGAACGACTACAGCGATTAGCGAACGATTATTACACAGCAAGCGCGTGACAGGTTTGAGCTGAAAGAGCGGTTTATTTTACACTCTTTCTGCTGATTTTCCAGTGTGTGTGTGTGTGTGTGTGTGTGTGTGTGTGTGTGTGCGCGATTCATATTAAAAAAGAGAAAGGTGCAGGATAGAAGCTTGCTCTTACAGAACTCTGCACGTTTTCAGGAGATCGATACGCATCTGTGAATGGAAAAAAATGAGCGTAATGGATGCTGTGTTAGACAAAAGGATTCAGACGTTTCCAAAACCTTTAAAAGCAACTTATTTAAATGATCAAGTCAAATTCGAGAATTATTTTCCTTTTCTTTTTTTGTTTGTTTAAATCTTAAATAAATATAATGTATAATATAAAATTCTTAAATAAATGAAATTGCTCTGAACTGCATGCATGCTGTAGTGCGTCATGGAATTTTCAAATATTGCACTATTGAGTTCTTTCAGCTCCGGTGCGTTTATTCCAGATCTTTTTTTTTTTTTTTTTTTACATTTTAATGTTGTTACACAGAAAGGTGAGGACGATGCTCTAATTGACGACTTCTAAAGTCTTTAAATGGATTCAAATCGGTGGTCTGAATGGATACCTGAATTATGATGTTGCTCACTATGTGGCATCAAGTGCATGCTTCTACCCTCTCTACCCCCTTTCTGCCACATAGTGTGTGTGTGTGTGTGTGTGAGGAGAAGAAGAAGGAAGTGGAGCTAGAGCAGCTCTGATTACAAGTTGCATGACCACTTTAGTGTCTCTTTTCTCCCCACTTCTCGAAGACCTGTGCTATTTAAGGCCGTGGCTGAACCCAGTCCCAGAGTCCCTGAGCTTGTACGCAGTGTGTGTGTGTGTGTGTGTGTGTGTGTGTGTGTGTGTGTGTGTGTGTGTGTGTGTGTGTGTGTGTGTGTGTGTGTGTGACCGAGGAGGATGGGGCTGAGCCACGCTTGTGGGCGGGTAAATAGTGCAAGACTCGCACACCATCCACCTTCACTTCTGAAAACCCCTGCAGATCCCCAAACCGGCTGGGCCGGGCAGTGGAGTGCGCAAGAGTATCAGCAGCAGCAGTAGCGGAGGAGGAGGAAGGATGTTGTCGATGTCCTACAGCGAGAGCATACGGAGCGGAATCAGCCGCTACCATTCGGACCAGGGGCTCAACCAAGCCCCGAGGCAGACCAGCCAAACCGAGCTCCTGCGCCTCCGGGAGCAGCGCGCCGCCGCACAAGTCAAGAACATGGAAGATTTCCTGAAGATGAACGGCCTCACGTTGGAGGAGTGCGTGTCCTTTCAGACAGGAATGAAGTACAGGTAAGGGTCGTGATGATTGACTCGGACGTGGCGCTCGGAAGGCCGGCTCGGAGTTTACGACTCCAAAGAGCCGTTAAAGGATTTAAATGCCGGTTTCAGGCGCGTCCTAATGGAGTCACTGCATTCGGTTCGATGTAAAGTAGCCTCTTCAATCCAGCAACAGGTGGAACGTTTTTATTGCCCCCTTGTTGCTCGTGTGGAAGTGCTCGTCTGTAGCACTCTCGCTGCAGTGAAACACTTTCCTGCAGTCGGCTTCTTTCCCCCCCACCTCACACCACGCTACACGCTCCAGGTTTATTTTCATCATCTAGGTCGCTGGTATATTTGTTCAACAATGAGAAAAGGACAACTCGGTCTCAGAGGCAAAAGTGCAAAGATGCCCAGATATAACACTCAGCTCGAGTACTGTACATAATCAATCATACGGTGTTATTTCTTTTTCCTGCGATGTTACTTTGTGTCTTTGTGTACACATTTATCCTGCTCTGTTTACACAGTTAATGTGATTCATTACAATGTGGGTTCAGGATTAATGTTTGATAAGCTAAAGGATATTGAGAAAAGCCTGACGCTGGTGTTCGGTGTCGGGGACAGCAGTCACTCGGAAGCGTTTTTTGCCCTGGCGCACGCCCAGCGGTCCAGTGTCACTCCTGGGTACAAAGATCATGCAGAACTGGTTTTACTGGTTAACTGCAGAAAACCTTTTAACCTTCCCAGATATTTGCCTCAAAAAAATAATCAGTGTCTGGCACATGATTCCATGCTCATGCCTCAGATTCCTGTTCTTAGCTGACTGGAGAGGAATGATGTGGTCTTCTCACTGCTCACAGCTAATCCACCTTCAGGTTACCTGCATTATGAGATGCATTTCTGCTCACCACAGTGGTCACACAGTAAAGGCTGTTTGTTTCTAGTTCCTTCCTGGCAGTCACTCACAGTGTTTTTTGTTTTATGCACCATGCTGTGGTTGTGTGTGAAAATCTCAGGAGATGAGCAGGTTCTGAATTGCACATTAGTCACATACTTCAGACTTTTTTCATTCTGATGTTTAACTGAAGCTCTTGGCCTGTGTAGTGTTGCAGGTGTGCATGTTCATAGCTCTCATCAGAAATACAGAGATGTTTTCTGTTTTCATGTGTGAGAGAGAGAGACAGAGAGAGAGAGAGAGAGAGAGAGAGAGAGAGAGACAGAGAGCGAGCATCTGTATCACTCATTCTGACCCCCTCACCTTTAAAGCGATGGTGTTGCGCTCAGGTAACACTAGCACATGGTGTGTAGCAGAAACCGCAGGCTGATCCTTTATCAGTGATAGGAAGCCCAGATCTGCAGTGCAGGACGTTTACAGGTTAAAGTACTCTGAGGAATTAAACGTGAGACGGAGGGATTGATTTACACGTCACTAATAACTGCTCCTAATGAAGACAACATTTAGAGTCATGCTGTTATTGGATAATAATCACCATCATAGAACTGATTTATTACTTATAGCAGCATGTTTACAGTTCACAGTGAAGTGTTCGTTCCTGTTCTCACTGACATCTTTCTCTCTCTCTATCTGTCAGTAGGATCGCTGTCTTTTTCTCACTCTCTTTGTATAAAATCTCTCTTTCTCGCTTTCTCGCCTTACTTTATAGGCATGACGGCTCTCTGTCACTCTCTCTCCATCTTTTAGAATTCTCTCTCTCTCTCTCTCTCTCTCTCTCTCCTGGATCTCTCTTTTTTTAGAAGGACTTTTCTCTCTGACTTCTTTCTCACTCAGTAGGATTTCTCGCTCTAACTCTCTCTCGCTCTCATATGTCCTGAAATGTTTTTTTCCTCTTATGCCAAAGTAGTATGGAATACATTCCTTCATTCCTTCTTTTTTCATTTTTTTGATTTACTAATCTACAGTTATGTTTAATAATGAGTGAGACGGTATTTTTTATATTTTTATATTTGTCCTGAAAATGCTACAGAACACGGACACTGGAGATTCCATTAGCTTTATAAGACAAGATGAGAGAACTTTCTTCATCTCAAAGTTTAGAGTACAAGAAACAAAAATAAAGTGAAATGAAATATAACTGGAAAAAAAAAATCTGATGTTCCTCTCAGGAGAGCAGAAAACCTCTGGAGGGAAAAGTTTAAACTGATGTAAGTAAACTCCTTTTGTGGGTGCGATGTGAGATCTAACCACAAGGTGGTGCTCTTGATTTAAAAAAGAAACTGCAGCAGGCGGAGAATCGGTCACATTTCAGCGCTTTGATCGATGGTGTCGGGTTTGCAGTGAGATGCTGAGCTGGGACCGGTGTCTCACTGTGAGGGATATCTGATGCTCCTCTCAAGAACTTGTACAGCAAAACATAGCTGAGTCGAATCTCCCAAGACTGTCAGGCATTAATATTTAATTGAGTTTAAACCAAATACTTTTCACAATATATATCATCTCGATTCTGATTAGTCAGAAAGTGTTGCTGAGTTTCCTGTAACACCAGGCTTACGTTAATGCACCAGTTCTAATTATAACATTGTTTCTATAGCAACCGCTCGTCCACGTGAAACACTTCACTGCTAACTTTGACTGTAATCATAAATATTATGTAAGAAGACATTTATACATTTTTATAGAGGTTATAATGTAGGTAAAAACAGGAGCATTAAACTGCATTTGTTGCAACACTAAATAGATAAAAAGTTAGTTATCAAACAAAAATGATGTGGTGTAAGAGGAATATTTAACTAAGACTCTTCACACCACACAGTGGCTGTTTTTCATATCTAATGAAAAAATGTTTTTGAGGAGATCACATTTGGATTAGAAAGTCTGAGGGTCAGGGTGAAATCAGACAGGATGCTCTCAGGGTACAGTCGGGATCTGCTCTCGGTGTCGGGTCCGGTTAAAGATCTTGCTGATGTATCATTAGTGTCACGATTCCTGTCCTTCTGTCAGCGTGTGTAGTCAGTGTGTCACTCAGTGAAAATGTGCTGATAACCTGTGTGTGTGTGTGAGGAACAGGAATCTGCTGTGCTCAGTAGAAATGTCCAATCTGAGCCTCCCTCATCCTGACCACATTCTGCTCACTGCTCATGTACAGACCTGCTGATGTTTAGATTCTTTATTAAATCCACATACAATATTAAAAAAAATTTTCTGCAGCATCAGAACCCATTCTAATTGGACAGAAGGTCCACACTGATTCTGTAGCACCGCTCATACAGCGGTTCCAGCTGTAACGTGAACGCCGGGTTTATATTGATGTGCTTTTTAATGTTAACGTTTGTTTCTATGACAACTAGTACACATGGACTTGCAGTGCAACACCCTTTAACATGATCTGAGTAACAGTGTTTATTGAACCTAAATGTGAAATCGCTGATGTGAAGGATATTAATGTTAGGAGAAGTTTCCCATTTATAGAGAGAGTGTTTGTGAAGTTACCCAGCACCAATAAATTGTTCAGGATAAGAGAAGTGTAACGTGAGACAGATTAGGGAGATGAAATAGAGAGTGTGACCCTGTCATGAGACAGAGGGGGGTTCAGTAGACAGAGAGTGTGATCCTATTGAGAGAGAGAGAGAGAGAGAAGAGAGAGGACTCTTCTCGTCTGGACTCACTCATTTCAAACGGCAGGCGGAAATCACGCAGGCCGAATCGTCTTACGTTTTGCTCCTACGCAGTACAAAGACGTGATCGTTTTTTAGATGTTTCCGTGTGGATGAGTGACTTTTGTGAAACAATTAAAAACTAAACATTCGACGCCTTGTTCAAATTGATCTGGATTAGTGTAGACGTAGCCAGAGAATACAGACAGGGTGCTGTACACACTCTTATCATTCTGCACTGACCTCTAACACACACTCCGACTCCGTGTTCTCCCTGTCGTGTATTACTTTCCTTTTCCTGTCCAAAAGTGTTCTACAAAGACTCATGCAAACCATAGAAGTGCTTCATTTTGGACTCCTATTTAGATTATTAGCAAGAAAACGAATTTGAGCTTCTTCACCCAGCGGTGTCTCGAGACTAGATGTTCTGGGCATCGCACAAGTAGTCACATGGATACAGAAATCAGAGCAGCGCTGCGAGCCTAAACACGACAGTGAGGGGCCTCTCGCATGAGCGCTTGCTGTTCCACAGTTATGCGTTTATATAAGAGTGTTCTCCTCGCATCACTGCTGCGATCTCGACACGCTTCGTCCAGTCACGTTAGAGGTCTGTACTGTTTTTATTAGAAAACTCAAGCGGTTCTGATGAATTTTAATTCCGAGCCTGGACTGTAGCACACCAGCGCGAATGAGGAAAAAGCACAAAATTACCACCATTTATGAAAGTTTGTTCGGTGCGTAACGTTGAATTCTTCTTGAAACTCGAACATGTGGAATAACAGCATGTAGAAAGTTTTACACAAACATATCGAAGTTGTGATTTTGTGAGGAGTTGTGAGGACCTTATCGACCAACTCTCACTTTCTACCTTCATCAAGTCTAATCGACCAGATCTTCCTGTGTCTGTGCACAGGGGCATTGTCGTGATGGAGCAGGTTTGGGTCTCGTAGTTCTAGTGAAGGAAAAATGTTATGCTCCTGCAACCAAAGACGTCCTACACAACTTTGTGGGACCAGTTTGAGGAGGAAGCACATATATAGGTGTCCTAGAACTTTTGTTCATGATTTTTCTCTCGCTGAAGTTGAGATCCTGAGTGGGAATTTCCAAGTAGTCAGATCTTTTAGATAAAGTTTTCTGAAGACATGTTGCACGGAATCTGGTTTATATCTCCTGCATCGTGTCGCACAAACACGATGAAACGTCAAATATAGACCAGGAAGAAACACATATTGGTGGTTAAAATCGTTTTTGGCTGTGTAGTGTAGTAGTCATGGTTCTGTAGAGCAAGAAGATATATTTGAGTAGCATATGATTGATGGAGGAGGTGGTTGGCTGATCACCAGTACAGCCGTCTCTCCAATGAGTGATTTACTGTGTGTTTTCTGGCACAGGCCTCAGACTGATTGTGTGTGAGACCCAGTCAGAGCCGTGGATTTACTGCTCGTGAACGTTATAACGCCCCGATATTGTGGGGAATGTTGTAGTAATTCTGGGGTTTTGATTACAAGCAGGAGTTCAGGGTGGTGCCGTGTAGAAGATCACAGTCTTGTGCTTTTTCTTTTTTCAACTTAAAAAGGGGAATAAAGACCTCCTGGTTATGGCAGTTTCTATCATGAACGTAGCTATAAACTGATTGGAAAAAGCACAGTGTAGCTCCCCCCCCAGTAATTTCACGAGCACAAGGATTCTCTGATGACAGGCTATTTATTGACTGCTTCCAACTTAGGATGCCGTGAGAATGTATAAAGACATAAATAAATAAAACAAATAAACATTGTCTCTGTAACCCTTTTAAACAAAGTTAAATTAAATTTAAACAGCATGACTATAGTCTTTGCACAGATATCGCTCTTTTCCACATAGCAACACAATCCACATTAATCACATTCAAATAAATGAAAAACTTACTTTATTGGCTGCTTATTACCAAAGGAGAACTGAATCATGCATCTGCTGTCCTTTTTAACTCGAGATGAATAAAATATAAACATTTAAATGTGAAAACGCTTCATCTTTCCATGTGGTGCAGACATCTTTTCCTACCTGAATCGCTCTGAGCTTTTCATAATAAAAGTCTCTGTTCAAACAACTCTGGTTAAGCAGTTTCGTGATGTTTTTAATCTACACTTAAACTGGGAGAGTGTATCTGAACCCCGAACACTGTCAGGAAGACTATTCCAGAGTTTAGGAGCTAAATGTGAAAATGCTCTACCACCTTTAGTGGACTTTGCTATTCTAGGAACTACTAGAAGCCCAGAGTTTTGAGATCTCAGGGAGCGTGACGGATTGTAGCGTGTTAAAAGACTGGATAGATACATGGGAGCCAAACCATTTAGTGCTTTATAAGTGAGTAGCAGTAGTTTGTAGTCTATTCGAAACTTAACAGGAAGCCAATGTAGGGACGATAAGATTGGGGTTATATGATCGTATTTTCTTGACCTTGTGAGAACTCTTGCTGCTGCATTCTGAACTAACTGAAGCTTGTTTATTAATGATGCAGGACATCCACCTAGTAATGCATTACAGTAGTCTATTCTAGAGGTCATAAACGCATGGACGAGCTTCTCTGCATCAGATATAGATAACATATTTCTTAGCTTAGAAATATTTCTAAGGTGAAAGAAGCTGTAACTTGGTTGATATGATAATTGAAAGATAAGTTGCTGTCTAAAATAACTCCCAGGTCTTTTACCGTTGAACTAGTGGTTACAGAACATCCGTCTAACTGCAGGTTGAGATGCTGGAAGAAGCTTCTGTATACTAGTTTTTGGGCCGATGAGCAAAATCTCAGTCTTATCCGAATTTAAAAGTAGAAAGTTATGGGTCATCCAATCTCTTATTTCTTCAACACACTCAGTTATCCGAGTCAATTGAGCTGTATCGCCTGGTTTAGATGAGATATATAGCTGAGTATCATCAGCATAACAATGGAAGCTAATTCCATGCCTTCTAATAATATTTCCTAACGGAAGCATGTATATTGTTTAAAGGTCTGAGCCGATCAATGACGTTTGTCCGAGACGCCACAGGATAAAATGTATTATTTTGAGAAATTAATTGTTTCGATTGTTGGGTTTGTGTACACACTCGTGCACTCACACGCGCAGAAACACGCGCACACATCTCAGAGTAAACGCTCCAATTAAGTCCAAGTGTCGAGCAGCTGTGAGTGGAGCAGCTGTTGCTTCAGTCTGATTAACACAATTTGCATAATGGCTTTTTGTCACATCCATTTGCGTGTGTGTGTGTGTGTGTGTGTGTGTGTGTGTGTGTGTGTGTGTGTGTGTGTGTGTGTGTGTGTGTGTGTGTGTGTGTGTGTGTGTGAGAGAGAATATTTTAGCATGTTATATTAAATGCAGCCTCACCCTCAAATAATTATGCACATCCCTTCTCATTGTTTAATTACACACAGAACTGGGGAGAGATTTTTATATAAATCTGTAACTCTTTATTGATCAGATTTTTCATTTTCCTTTTTAATAAAAATACACTGATAGCGTCATGGCGTGTGATGAGTTTCAGTTCGCCATCATGATGAAGTCTAATTTTGTTGTCATGACTCCTGGTTTTCTGTAGTGTCACGTTACCGGGTTATCATGTTTCTGATCCGTGTGTGTGTGTGTGTGTGTGTGTGTGTGTGTGTGTGTGTGTGTGTGTGTGTTTTTAGTACTGCATCATTTTCAACACACAAATGGACCCCACAAATACTCACAAACCTACACTATATGGTCAAAGATGTGTGGACACCTGACCATTAGGTTGTGCTTCTTTTTGAACATTCAATATTTATTTGCTGTTATAATAACCTCCAATAACCTCCACTCCTCCAATAACCTCCACTCCTCCAATAACCTCCACTCTTCCAATAACCTCCACTCTTCCAATAACCTCCTCCACTCCTCCAATAACCTCCTCCACTCCTCCAATAACCTCCTCCACTCTTCCAATAACCTCCTCCACTCTTCCAATAACCTCCTCCACTCTTCCAATAACCTCCTCCACTCTTCCAATAACCTCCTCCACCCTTCCAATAACCTCCTCCACCCTTCCAATAACCTCCACTCTTCCAATAACCTCCTCCACTCTTCCAATAACCTCCTCCACTCTTCCAATAACCTCCTCCACTCTTCCAATAACCTCCTCCACTCTTCCAATAACCTCCTCCACCCTTCCAATAACCTCCTCCACCCTTCCAATAACCTCCTCCACTCCTCCAATAACCTCCTCCACTCTTCCAATAACCTCCTCCACCCTTCCAATAACCTCCTCCACTTTTCCAATAACCTCCTCCACTTTTCCAATAACCTCCTCCACTTTTCCAATAACCTCCTCCACCCTTCCAATAACCTCCACTCCTCCAATAACCTCCACTCCTCCAATAACCTCCTCCACTCTTCCAATAACCTCCACTCTTCCAATAACCTCCACTCCTCCAATAACCTCCTCCACTCTTCCAATAACCTCCTCCACTCTTCCAATAACCTCCTCCAATAACCTCCTCCACTCCTCCACTCTTCCAATAACCTCCACTCTTCCAATAACCTCCACTCTTACAATAACCTCCTCCACTCCTCCAATAACCTTCACCACTCTTCTGTTAACCTCCATTCTTTCAATAACCTCCACTCCTCCAATATTCTCCACTTTTTCAATAACCTCCTCCACTCTTCCAATAACCTTCCTCCAAGCTTACAAAACTCCAAGATTTTTGTGAGATTTCATTCAGCTTTAATGGTGTTGGTAAAGGTAGAAAGGTGTTTGTAGCTTTATAACAGGAGATCTTGAACTCTCTTTTACAATCTATGTAAAGCAGATCTTCATGGAGCAGGTTTGTGCACAGGAGCATTGTCCTGCTGGAGCAATTTGTGCTGTTTGGAAAAGACCCACATATGGCTGGAGAATCATGTGTCCTAAAACTTTAGTATATGTAGTGTATATAAAGGTAAAGAGTGCTGACGCTGTGTTTACTCTTCATGCTGATGTTTGTCTTGAGGTCACCTGCAGAGCTCTTGGTTAATTCTCTCCTCAGTGATGAACTTTGACATCGTTCCTCATGTTACATGTTAAACTCGTCTAATTCTGTGTAGAAGATTCCTGTAAACTTAACCGTGTTATTTTTAGCTCCAAACACCGTAACTACATCATCTGTGCTTCTCATTAACTGACCGTATACACACACACACACACACACACACACACACACACACACACTGCAGTGTGAGAGCACAGAGTTGGTGTATTAGGTTATTTGTAAAGTGCTGCAGTCAGGTGAGCGAGCGAGAGAGAGCGAGAGAGAGAGAGCATGCTCCACTCGTTTTTAACTTTCACTTTTTATCCTTTTTTCTGACTTTGACTTGTTTTATGTAAACGTCAAATAGTGAACAGACAGAACACAGTTTATCATCCATCATCTCTCAATTCACTTTATACACACACACACACACACACACACACACACACACTCCCTGCGGGCACACACACACTGTTTACTCTCTCTCTCTTTCCATTCCCCTCATGCCCCCCATTCCCTTTACTTTCTCTCTCTCTCTCTCTCTCTCTCTCTCTCTCTCTCTCTCTCTCTCTCTCTCTCTCTCTCTCTCTCTCTCCCCTCATGCCCCCCCCGTTCCCTTTACACACACACTCTCTCTCTATTTCCGTTTCCTTTACACTCTTTCTCTCTCTGTTCTATCTCTCCGTTCCCTTTACACCCTCTCACACATACACTCTCTTTCTCTCTTTCTCTCTGTTTACATACACACATACTCTCTCCATTCACACACACACTCTCTCTCTCTCTCTCTCTCTCTCTCTCTCTCTCTCTCTCTCTCTCCCTTCACTTAACACTTTCTCATTTAGTGTCTCTCCCTCTCTCTTTGTTCACTTCATGGTCTCTCACTTTCTTGGTGTCTCTTTTTTTCTCAATTTTCTCTATCTCTCCCCATATCTCACTCCTTTGCTCTCATCACTCTTTTACTTTTTCTCCCTTTCTCACCTTTCTCTACTACATCACGTTTTATCCATCTCTCTCTTTCTCTCCCAAACCTCTCACCACTGCAGCACGTGCTTTGTCCTTTTTTTCTCAATCCCTCCCTCTTGCTCTTTCAGTTGACACCCACCACTCTCTCTCTCTCTCTCTCTCTCTCTCTCTCTCTCTCGATTTAACTTGAGTCGCCTCTCAGGAGCATTTCCATAACTGGCAGACCAATTACAGGCTCAGGATTCTCTGGGAAAGACGTCCAGTCCTGTCAGTGTTCTTTGTTTTTCTGTGTGTGTGAAGATTGTGATTGGAGAAATATCACCAGACCTGCAGAACGAGGAATGTATGGGAAGATCGCGCATCACTCGCGTACAGTCAAAGCAGACACCGAATTGTAGGTGTGTGTGTGTGTGATCACAGAGCTTCTCGCCTCACAGCACAATGAGACGAGAGAAGACAGAGACGGTTTCGCATGTGATGAGTAAATCCGAGTGAGATTTGCGCTCTCGCTCAGAGATACAGGAGAGACGGGTTTCCTCTTGTGCCCTGACTTTCGTGGTTAAGTTACAGTGCGTGCGTGTGTGTGTGTGTGAGGGGGGGAAACAGTGAGGGAACTAGAGAGGATTTTTTGGCTTGACTGCACTGCGTGACTCGGGTCAGGATGCAGGTGTCGTTCGTGTGCACAGATCACCGCTCCATGAGCCGCAGCACAGACGAGCGTCTAAACAGACAGAATGCCAGCAGCCCCAACGCCGGAACTCGCAGCAAGTTCCGAACCGTTGCCATGGTAGCACGCAGTCTCGGGCAACTCTCGGTCCAGAGCGTACCGTCCTCCAGCGATCAGAGCATGAGGACCGGCATGAAGTATAGGTACTCGAACACTGCTTTTCACCAGGTCACACATTATCATTATTATTATTATTATCTTTATTATAATAAAGAAAATTGAGACGTATTTGACACTGAAGTTCAGCAGGTGGTGAAATCGCACGTAGGGGTGTGTGATATTTACAACAAAAAGAATCTATATTTTTGGGGGGATTTTATTGATATCGATAATTGGACAATATCTTTGAGTGCGTTATTGTGCGGTATCTTGAGTGGATAAACTGCTGAATCCTAAAATTGTGATATTTTTCATATTCTATGTGGTCAGTTCAGAGTTTTAATCGTTTTCAATAAGTAATTATTTATATTTTTATGGGCCTTTTTGTTACCTTTATAAAGCCATTTTTTCTAAAAGTGTGCATCATGTTTTGATTCATGTTCTTGCATTTAATCAGTCAATTAGAATAATAAGAGATTTTGGCTGTTACCAAGCAAATCAGTATTTTGTAATATATTTTGAAATGTAATATAATGTAATTGCTGATTTTTGGAGGGGAAAAGACACTTTTCCATGTGAGATTAATTATTTGAAATTATATAAATGTACACATTTTCTGTCTCCATATCTTGAATTTTGTGATCATTCAAAATGCGTTTTAATAGACTGGAAGCACTGGAACCCTTTTTCTAAGATCTAACACACTAAGAGCTCTTCAATACACTGCAAAGCTGCACAGGGCAGTTAGAGCAGACTCTGATGGAGAACCTGGTTATCTTCAGGAAGAGATAATGAAAGAGACGATCTTTACAGTTAAAAAATAAATAATTAAATTAAAAAAGCAATATCATAAAAAAAAAGTGTCAAGAAGGGGGTAGTGTCAAGAAAAAAAAAACTATCTTAAACTTTTAACAGAAACATTTAACTCAAACAAAACGCTCTAATAGGCACTTATCTATTTATTTATCATCATTCCTACTCCCATGTCCTCTAATTGTACAAATAAGTCCTTAACTGATACATTAAACTAAATAATTATTGTATTGTTACCAATAATCTGTTTCTCACCCATGTATTTAACTTTTTCTCTTCTTCTGTCTTCTCTCTATCTTTCTCTGTCATTCCCCATTCCCCGTCTCACTCTGTTTACCTCTCCGTTTTCTCTCACTTTGTCTTTTCTCTCTCTCTCTTTCTCATCCCTCTCACTTTCTCACTCTGTTCACCTCTCTTCTCTCTCTCTTCTCTCCTCTCCATTTCTTTCTTTTTCTCTCCCTCCGTCTGTCTCCTGTCTGTCTCTTTCCTCCTCTCTCATTTAAGCGAATTCATTGTTAATTAAATCTTTAGTTGTTGATTCGTTTAGAGAATAAATCATTAGTTAGTGATTCTGAGATGTGGATAATTGTCATGACAATATTGATCTTGTGTGTGTGTGTGTGTGTGTGTGTGTGTGTGTGTGTGTGTGTGTGTGTGTGTGTGTGTGATAAATAGGCGATCACTAACTTTTAGCTGAGATGTGAGCTCTGTTATTATTCTGCTTACATTTATTCAGAACTCTATTGAGTTTTAGTTTTTATTCTAATTTAGTTTGAGTTGTATTGACGCCGTGACGTCTTTTAGAGTCTCATTCAATCCTGACATCAGGAAATCCTGAACACTGAAGTGAACTCCTGCCACACACACACACACACACACACACACTGTTGAGCTGATCTATTATAAAGATGCTCTTGGGAAAAACGGTGCCGTCTCAAACAGTGTCCCTGCCCTGTGTAGCGAAAGTGAAAGCTGTATGTGTTGTGGGCGTGGCTAAAGTGTGGACACTCCAGTGACCCCTAAAAGGCTCAGAGCAGGAAAAAAAGTTTGAAATACGGCACATACACTTTTAATGATCGACAATTAGTAGTATTTTTAATATCAGTTTATTTTAAAGTTGAAAAAGGAATATTTGTCACTGTCTGTTTCTGTCTCCTGGGGCGTTTGGAAACTGGTCTTTGTGCACCGACTCGTGAAAGAAAGTGACAGAAGCTAGAAAGATAAGTGCATGCCTTTCTGCAAGTTGGGTTGCTTAGCAACAAGACGGACCTGTCCTGTTGCCTCGCCAAGGACGGTTCCGCTTTAAGACCCGCGTCAAGTTTCCTTACGAGGTAGCAGAGCTGCCGGAACTAAGCTCTTATGCAACATTGGGTTAAAAGTGCTGCACGAACCCGGAGCCATTCCCTTCATAAACACACGTAGGAAATGCACAAAGCGTTCCACTCACTACGTATTCATTTCTTTATTCATCCACTGATAAAAACGAATAGATGCAGTGAGATCGAATTGCTCAGACTATTATGAAGTATTGGGACACATGACTTTTCCACCCATATCCGATTTTTTCACCAAACAAAGTTGAAGGCATACAATTGTATTGGACGTCTTTGGAGGCTGTAGCATGAAAATCTCCCTTCGCTTAAAGATCTGCTTTACATGGGTCGGATTTGGTGGAAGATCTCCTGCTATAGAGCTGTGAACTCTGACTGCACCCCAGACTTCTTCACCTCACCTACATCAGAGCCTGACTTTACTAACACCCTTCAGTCTTCAAGAAATGTAGTGAAACATCTTCCCAGAAGACTGTAGCTACAATTCTTTTCTCCCTATATTGTAGGGTTTTTTTTTTTTTTTTTTAACCCTCTACCTTTCACCAAAAGTATATGATTACATTTTCTTTGGATGTCAGTAAATATTCTGAAAACAGCTTTTGTTTAGACAAAAGTATTTGCACCCCTGACAGAACCATATCTTCCAGATTTATTCCTCCTTTGCTGTTAATAATTATCTCCACTCTTCTCGAAAGGTTTATTACTATATTTTGTGTTCAGTCTTCTTTCTACAAGTGAGACCATGGCTTGAAGTCGAGATCTCAATAACGCTATACTTCCAGTTCGTCACAAATGTATTCACTGGGGTTAAGGAGGTCCAGGCTCTGTGGCTCAGGATATTCAAGTTCTACTTCCACACCAATAACCATGTCTTCTTGGAGCTGGCTGTGTGTGCAGGAGCATGGTCATACTGGAACAGGGGTTTCTTTGTTTCACGGAAAGGAAATTGTAATGCTACAGCATGCAAAGTCATTTTATATGTATCTGTATCAATCTCTCTCTCTCTCTTTATCTATCTCTATCTATCTATAATATTGGTGTTTGAAAGAAACCAAGCTTCAAGGAGATTGTAAGGATATTGTGTGATCTTGTAAAAGACGGCTGATGGATTGGTTGATAGGGAAAGGAGATGACGGAGTCCTGATTGCGATGTTTGTTGAAGATGGAGAAAGGACGTCACCACACTCGGGTCTTTTCAGAACAATACACTATTTTCAGTTAAATCTAATGACTCCATGTCTATCATTTAGTAAATTGTACTTCACACCAATCAGAAGTTGTGTTTCCTTTTCTGGGGCCCAGATTGTAATCCGTTACCCAGCAGTTCATCTTGTCCTCACGCCGAATCACTTCGGAGACTCCTGAACCTGTGATGCAAGCCTAAAGGGGGTTTATGATTATGTAAAGCCACCATTCTAACAGACCTTCAATTAATTATCCTGTGCAGCAAAGCATTCGAGAACAACTCGATCCCAGTGGATTTTGCCGTTTCCTAGCTTCAAAGCTAAATTGTGCAATATTTTGACACGTCTCGAGTGTAATAATCTGCTAAAATTTCACACTGGACCTGTGGACAAATGGTCTGATTGGCGCATGAGGTTTGTGGATGAAAAAAGGAAAGAAAGATTGGATTATTCTCTGGAAAGTCTTCAATTAGCTCAAGTAGAGTTTGTTTGTTGACCCTTCAGGGGGCTAAAAGATCCAGTCAGAGCATTCACGACAAGACAAAGTATTTTATGTCTAAGCGAGGAAGCTTGGTGAATTTAATATTTATTTTTTTAATAAAACAAGTAAATGGCAGTGAGACATGGAGAAGCAAGCGAGGCATCTCAAGCTCAGCACTTTACTGCCGAACCTCCTCATAATTCAGAACGCTGGATTCACAGACTGCTCCTTGCATATCGATTTCTCTGGAAGATTTAAGTACTGAACTGAAATTGACCTTCAGAATTTTAGAATTGAAGCCGGTTGTTAAATGGGACAGGCACTATTTCAGCGCTAGCAGTAGAGAGGTGAGCTATAAATCACCAGCTTCACCGTGTACTTACTGCTGATCTTACAGACTGGCTTCAGGTGTTCAACACTGCATCAGTGCTACAGATGGATGTGTTCGTTAAATCACACAGTCTTATTCATTTTATATCAGTAGGAATGATATCAGAACGGGATGCTAACAGATTTTTGACAGATGGTTAAATGTTAAAAAGTAGCATTAAAACCATGAACATGTGCCCTTCATGAGGAGGCATGAGATGGAGATAAAATGGCTTTTTAAAAAAGTAGAAGAAAAACCTTTCCTTTTTTTTTAATAATATTTGTAAAGGTTTTGAAGCAGAAATGGAAATTGAATGGTGTTTTTGAGGAATAAATGGAAAAAGAATATTATGTAGCAGTCAAATGGAATGGGGTTTTCTCTTGCCGATAGCCGATATTTGGTGCAGATATTTATTTATTTTTTTTGTCTGTTTGGTCGATTTTTCCTTTTTCCACTTTCATCTAATTAAATCTAACTGAGGCATGATGCTGTAAATTGCTTAAACATTTATTGAACACTACAAGCCACAGGTTTTGGTCCCCATGTTTTCTTGTTGCCTTAACTAGCTACTTAAGGCTCGACAACAATACAGTTATGAAAAGTTATTTTTATTCTCTCTCCAAATAAAACATCATATTTAACCAATAAAATATATAAGGCAAGATTAAGAACAAAGGATGAGAAGTTAAAGCCCTCAGAAACACCACACTGATGGTCGGCTGGCGGGTGGGTGGCTTTTGAGCTCCGGTGGGCTTTAGTTTTTTTGGACGGCGCTCGAAACTGACGAACTTTAATTCTTGCAACGTTTGCAACGTAGACCTCTAGTGTCTAAATGGTCATAGAAACTGTGTTTTGGAGCAGAAATGGAAATAAAGTGGTGTTTTGTAGGAATAATTGGTAAAGAATGGAAGTTAGAAGCAGAGGTTTTGCATAAAGCTGATTTTCTCCGTGTTTTGGCTGTACAGTGATTTGAGCGTGTTGGTGTTGCATGGTGGCGAATGCAACGAGGTGATAGTACACTGTAAGTGTTAATGAGTAGGCGTGTTGAGATTTTACAGTACTCGTGGTGCGCACTATTCCTGTTCCAGCTTTAATACTCCTACATGAAATATGGCTACGTGGATGTTGAAGAGCAAATACACACGGCATCTCTCCATGGAGCTTAGTGAAACGTACCCTTCCCACACACCCGTTTCAGCAGCTGTGTGTGTTGCACGCTTATCTCGGTGTGGTGGGGTTTTTTTTATTAGACAGAATATCACAGTCTCTAGAAATAGCTCATTAGTCATCTCCACATTAATTTTGTGTTGCTGCAGTAGATGAGTCCATTTACTCCGAGTGCTTTGTGAGGGTGTTTGAGCTCGTTTACTGGTTTTGAATGTAATATTAATATTGTGTTAATTGCCACCTGTGAATCATTAATGAATTACCCGATCTGTTTCAGCATGCGGTGTCCTTCTGGTTATCACAACAAGCCCATTGTGTATAGAGAGGTGTGTGTGTGTGTGTGTGTGTGTGTGTGTGTGTGTGTGTGTGTGTGTGTGTGTGTGTGTGTGTGAGAGACATCAGGGGCTATAGAATAAACTCAGGCTGTGTATAGTGAACCGTCATGTCTGAGATTTCAGGGCGAGTGTTTTGTAAAGTTTAACAGAATAAAGTTCCTGCGGTTTTCACGACTTAGCAGATGTGGATCAGGTTCTGCCTGCTCATCTCACAGCGTGCAAAACCCAACAGGGTATACTGTTTTCTCCCCTTGAGTTCTATACCGAGCAAATCTCACTCAACATGTCGAGATCCCCCACCTCGAGCGCCTCAGCGGGTTTTCTCAGCTGCTAATCGACCATCCTCATTTAGACGCCAGCTGCTAATTAGACGGATCTGCCTCAGATTCCCTTCTGTATTTAATCATCATGCTTTTTCCTCTGTATATGAGATGAAGGATGAGCTCAAGCATATGTTATATATGAGGTGGTGTCAAAAAGTTTGGAGACTCGCTCTGTTTACAAGAAAGTACTTTATTTATCTACGTTTCCACACGATCACCTTCAGAATAGTCCCCGTGTACAGCAATACAACTCCCAGTGTTCTTCTGGAACATGTCCTGGAAGTCTTCTTTTGAAAGCGTGTTGAGCATCTTCTGTGATTTGTGCTGGATCTCCACAACAGTGTCAAAACAGTTTTTAAACTAGATTTTGGAGTGTGCTAGTGGAGCTTTGAGATTTCATTCAGTCACAAGGGTGTTAGTTAAGTCAGGTGGTGAGGTGAAGAAGACTGGGGTGCAGTCAGCATTCACATTCAGGTCAGAGAACATAGCAGTCCACTCCAGATTTTCCACTCCAACTCATATTGTCATGACTTTGTGCACAGGAGTATTATTAACGTTCTCTGCCAGAGACACAATCTAATCATGGCCATGTCCACACTAATGCATTTCCGTTTCAAAACGTAGCTTTTCTCCTAAGAGGATAAATTTAAAAACGATGTTTTCCTGTGGACCATGAAAACAGAGGCTTTCGAAAATTATGATGCATTTTTCAATGACGTTCTCAAAAAGCCGGAAAGTAAATAAACTTGCGGCGGAAATGACGCAGGTCGCCATCGCCTTACGTTTTGCTCATGCGCAGTACAGGCACGTGAGGGTTTTCAGACATTTCTTTGTGAATTAATGCCTTTTTTTTTGTAAACGATCGAAAAATAAAGGAGGGGGGGGGATTTTTTACACGATACTCAGTATGCAGAAGTTCTGCCCTCACTTAAAAACTAGACCAATCACAAGACTGATGTTTAATTTCAGAGTTCACCTAGAATCAAACTAGTGCTCATCATATGTCCTTTTCTCCTTCAGTGAAGCGATATTTCCTTTCTCAACGAAGATCTTCAGATTTTTTTAGTTTTAACCCCGTTACCTCTGAAGGGTTTCTGAAAGTGTGTGTCACACGCGTGTTACGCAGTGTTCGCTCGGAGAAAAACAAAACCCGCTCCTGCGGCTGTATCTGTTTTGTTTGTGCTGTGTCACACTGAATATTTAATGCCGGTGATAAATACTGCATGATGGACAGCCGCACTGGCTTCAGAACAGAAAGAGATTAGGTTCTCTCACACACACACACACACACACACACACCAGCACAACCTGGCAAGCAAAAAGGTCAGGTGTGTCTTTTAACATGGGTAATGATGAAGAGTGCTCTCAGACGATCGCCCGGGTTTCGGATAACAAGAAAACGAGAGATTAGTGATGGAGTTCGGGTTTAAAGACCAGATTAAAAGGTCACATGCAGCAGGATAAGAGGAGTTTCCCCTAGTGAAGATGGATAATGGTGGTGTCTGAGGTTCCTGTAGCCGTAAAGATCTATAGTGGAGCGAAGATTAGACAGGACGTACAAGAGCTAACATTGCCCAAAAGTATTGGGACACCTGACTTCTCCTGCCACATGTAGTTCCCCTTTGAGAAACTGTTACCACACTTTGGATGCAGTACCATGGAATATTTCCTTCACTTGAACCAGTTCCAGCATGACACTGATGACAAAGCTAATTTCATGAAGATATGCTTTACATGGGTTGGAAGATCTCCAGCTTTAGAGCTCGTGAGCACCTTTGGGATGTGAATGCTGACTGCATCCCAAACCTTCTCACCTCATCGGTACATGACTTTACTAACTAACCAGAATAAATCTCCATTAAGTCTAGTAGAACATCTTGCCAGAAGAGTGAAGGTTGACTAAGTGTGGAATAGGATCTTCAAAAAGAAGCACACACTAATAATGTACATCTAGCAATGGGGTGCACCGGTTTTGTGTTCACAAGTGACCTGATGAGGAGAACAATTATTAAAATCCACTTCCCTTTCAATCATGTTACTGTCACTAACGACGACCTGCAATTAGCTCTGTAGATCTCCCGGTGCTCCGTTTAAGATGATGTTCTGAACCGTAGATCTGCTGAATATCTCAGATTCTCTCCAGGCCTTTTGTTTTATTTTATGTACTTTTCCCATAAAAATTATATTTACTGAGCATCACTTCCCTCACTTCCCTCCTACATGTTCCCAATTTTTATGCACACACCCACGATATTCTCTCTCTCTCTTTCTTTCTCTCTCTCTCTCACTCACACACACACACACACACACACACACACACACACACACACACTCTCTCTATCTCTCATACTCCTACACCGGCAGTGTGCTGGATCATCCTTAATCTCCAATACACTTTTATTATTCCTGTACACGCCGAATAAAAACTGACATTTTTTTCCTCGTGTCCGCTTGCCTCGAGACATCATTACATCAGATCACCGTTGTTCTTCCCTGTTCGATAAGAACTCCATAACGTCAGCTTTTTACTCACAGCTTTTTTTTTCTCCTCATGCTCCCGAACAACCCTTAAACTTTCAAGATTTAAAGAATCTTAAGTCCACCCAAAAAACAGCATCGTG
Source organism: Silurus aristotelis (assembly GCF_946808225.1). Lineage (NCBI taxonomy): Eukaryota > Metazoa > Chordata > Actinopteri > Siluriformes > Siluridae > Silurus > Silurus aristotelis. Next base: position 11,178,216 of record NC_139602.1, read on the forward strand.
TTTCCCGGGAAAATTTTTCTGTCGGAAGCAAACCTTTCGAGAATCTACGAACAGGTCTGAGGGGTTTCAGCAGTGCAATCCGGATGAGACAGGCAGATGTCAAGGACAAAAAAAAATGCTTTTCACTCGAGTATTTTTGATGAGTTGGAGAGTGGTTTCATTGATGAGGGATACAGCCGTGTCTCGTCCCGTCGACGCCTTCAATCTGTTGTGCTTTTCCTCACCGCTAATCATTTTCATGCATTTCTTTAACTACTGGTTCTCTCAGAGGCATAACTTTACATCCACAATGGGATGGAAATAAAGGTAATTATTAGGGTTAATGGGATGCGTTTGCTTTACATTCAACTCTGACCTCAGTAGCGTTTAAAAGCGAGTTCGGATCATAGTCAGGCTTTTTCTTTAAGCTGATTATCCTGCATTCTACTGAAATTAATCACACTGTGTAGAATCATTTATACGATTCATTTGAGTTTTTCATCTGATATTTGTTTTTACATGATTCTGCTCATGTTCCTGAAATCTCTACTGACATCCTGAATTTTCTCTTTATTTGACCAACAGGAGACAAATCTAATGTTTTTTTTTTTCTTTTTTCTCATTACAGAAATCTGGGGAAGTCTGGTTTGAGGGTGTCATGCCTTGGGTTAGGTAAGTGCTTTCCTCGGGTCGTCATGAGCTCAAACGAGACAGGATGATCTTTTTTTTTTTTTTTTTAACTGCCCAGAGGAAATTACATCATTCGAGTCTTATTCGGATCAGAGTCTTTGTAACTTCGCATGCAGATGCTGCCTTCTGTGTAATTTTATTGTACCACAAATAAACTGGGAGCCCGTTATCAGGAGAAAGAAAATAAAAACATTCATGGGAAATATTTTGAAACCTAAAAAAGAAATTACATCCATATAGAGCCATCGGAAAAAGGGGGCGGGGCTTTAGCAAAGCAGCACTTTAGAGGCATTTTTATGCCCATGCCTTCTATTCTCACCCATGCATGGATTTGTTTCTAAAAAAAGTCTGAAATAGGGGTAGAATACAGGGGAATTGGGATGTCTGTTAAAAAAAAAAAAAAAAAAAAGGGCAGGTAACCCATGCAAACACATCAAATACACTGTGGTGAAAATGTTTTGGAGAACCCTGTAAGATTGTCCTTTTTAAACATCCTCTTTAAGTCCCTACTTGCTGTAATAATAAGCTCCACTCCTTTGGAAAGATGTTCCACTAGATCTTGTGGAGATTTTAGAGATTCATTCAGCCACAAGAGTGTTGAATTCAGGTACTGATGTAGGTGAGATCAAGCAAAGAGACACACACACACTAAAGGAAAGCTCTTCAGTGCTGTAGAAGAATGTGATTTCCAGGTTTGTTTCCACAGGAACATGGGTGACCTTCGGTGGTCAGATCACAGATGAGGTAACGAGGAATAAAACAGCTTGGTTTTAAAATTAAAACTATAAACATTAAATACAATTTAATAAGCAGTTCGGATTGAAAAAACTGACACCGCTCTTCCCCCGTGTTTTTTTTTTTCTTCTTCTTCTTTTTTTTTCCCTTTCCTCCTTTTCTTCAATTGTCTCCGGCAGATGGCCGAGCAGCTGATGACTCTGGCTTATGAGAACGGGATCAATCTGTTCGATACGGCTGAGGTCTACGCTGCAGGAAAGTGAGTGAGCCAGATCTCTCCACTCCGTATTTTAGTCCAGTCACCATACTCTGGAGCATATGTCCGTGTCCCAGCCTTCCCCTTAACTGCTCATACACTCACACTGAATCATCCACTACGTTCTTCTACTTTATTGTTTAAACTAAAGAAATGGAGAGGAAAAAAATTCTTATGAAGGACAAAAGGGCAGTTTGCAAAATACCTTTAACAAAGAATAAACAATTTCATCGTCATTAAATCATCTGCTTGTCTTATTAACAAAATTAAGCTGAGGGACACATTTCCATGTTACAAGCGACAACCTGGAGTCATTATTAAGCTTCATAGTGCGTCATTCAGTAGCAGTTGTTTCCAAACCCTCATTATGATCATTAGTGTAATTATGATCTCTGAAGCAGCATGCAATCATATTGTACGGCCAAACCTTTGTGGACACCTGGTAATTCTGGATCGCTGTTCTTTTTTGATCATCCCATTCCACATTTAATCCATATTTGCTATTATAATAACGTCCACCCTTCTGGGAAGAAGTTCCACTAATGTGCACATTCAGCTACAAGTGTGTTAGTAAAGTCAGGTACTGATGTGAGGTGAGTAGGTGAGGAGGCCTGGGGGGGGGCAGTCAGCGTTCTCATTCATCTTAAAAGTGTTCAATAGGGAGGGTTTGACGCTC